>NW_007727901.1:355386-356414 GCF_000696425.1 Galeopterus variegatus
AAAAATTCTTTATTGGGGGATATTTAGGTTACTTCCAATATTATACTATTATTATAAGTGACGTTGCAGATCATATGTATACTCATTCATAATTTTTATGTATCTCTATTTTGTTATAAGTAAAATTTTCCAAAAGTAGACATTTAGGTCAAAAAATCTAGAATTGTTTTCTGAGGGAGCAAGATGGTGACGGATCTGGAGTGAGCATGACAGAGGACAGAGAGAGCCTGTGAAGTGTGCGCTGCGCTGCCAGAGTACTATTTGCATTTCCAAGAGCAACAAAAAACAAATAAATCACTGATCAACTAATCTACAATGAAAAAAAAGCAACTACAGTCTCGAGGTTATAGGGCCGATGCAAAAGAAGATTCCTGAGAGTGCCGCAACTGCGCTGTGAGACTGAGCAGCCCAAGGCAACAAAGGCCAGGAAAGATGGCAGCGGCAACGCAGAGGCGGAGAGGAAAGTGCGGGACTGGCCCAGCTCTGGGAGCTTTGTGAGTGACCCCCAGCCCAGCCCCGCTTGGGGGCCAAAGGCCCGCCCGGCCCCCGCTTACCACACCAGGCTAGGCACCTTCAGCAGCACTGCCTCCATTTTCTTGGGGGTGGGGGGCGGAGCCAGCCGGCTCAGATCGGGCAAGCCAGCCATCTTCACTTGGCATGGCTCCNTAGATTAAACACACTAATGTTCAGAGTATAATGCAAAAGTAATTATCAGAATTATGGCAATCGTTGTTCATGCAATACACAAAAGATGAAGAGGCACTGTATCCCCTAAACTAGTAGGGCTAACTTTTTGAAGAGTTGGGGGTTTTCTCTTTCTGTTACTTGCTGAAAATAGACTGTTTGGTTACTATAACTCTGTAAGGTTATTTTATTTATTTAATCATAAAATTTCTTTTTTTTTTTTTTTCCTTTTTGTCCTTTTTCGTGACTGGCCACGGGATCGCAACCCTCGTGTTGCTCCCGGCCCTCGCTCAGCCAGTGAGCGGCCGGTCTGTATGTGGGATCCGAACCCTCAGCGGGAGCGC
>NW_007727902.1:0-515 GCF_000696425.1 Galeopterus variegatus
TCTTTTTGGGTTGAATACGTTTGGAGATCGTTGAGCTTCCTGGATCTGAAGATCTGTGATTCTTCCTATACCTGGGAAGTTTTCTGCCATTATTTCGTTGAATATGTTTTCAATGCAATCTCCTTTTTCCTCCCCTTCTGGAATACCCATGACTCGGATATTTGAGCGCTTAAGGTTGTCTGATATCTCTCTCAGAGTTTCTTCAATGCCTTTGATTCTTTTTTCTTTTCTTTTTTATTTTATTTTCTTTTTTTTTTCTGCTTGTGTTATTTCAACCAGCCCATCTTCAAATTCAGAGGTTCTCTCTTCAACTTCGACAAGCCTGCTGGTTAAACTCTCCGTTGTGTTTTTTATTTCGCTGAATAGCTTCTTCGGTTTGGCAAGTTCTGCTACATTTTTTTTTAGGGCATTGATTTCCTTGTACATTTCCTCTTTCAGGTCCCATATACTTTTTCTCATTTCATCATGATATCTAGCTGAGTTTTCTTGTATCTCATTCAGTTTCCTTAGAATTA
>NW_007727902.1:1950-19826 GCF_000696425.1 Galeopterus variegatus
TAAGATGTTGCTGGGGTTGCCAATTTGGTATGGCTACCTCAGTGACTACTCAGTTGGACGCTAGTGCCAGGCAAGTCCAAAATTGACTACTGGGAAGATGGCGGGGCGCTCACGCCGCTCCTGTGTTGTGCTCCACGGCAGCCTCCACAGCCAGAGCGGCCCCGGCCACCCCTCGCCGCCCCTGGCGCTCCCGGCTCCTGGTCGCACCGCAGACTGCTCAGTCTCTCTCCGGCTCGCGGTTCCAGCGGCGCCCAGGGCCGGGGAGGCGACAGCCCCCTCCCCGGAAAAACCACAGTCACCGGACCCCGAGTCCCGGCGGCGGGGCTGTGCAGCCCGGCCTGGTCCTGAAGACAGCGGTGGCGAGGCCGGGCGGGGAGTGGCGGCAGCTCCCAGCGGCTTCTTCCTGGGGAGGATTTTGTAAGTTTCACAAAATGGCGCGGGCTCCAAACCTCAGTGCCTATACCTTGAGAGTCCCCTTCAAGGTCTCAGCAATCCTTCAGAGCAATCCACCTGGGTAGTAACAGGTACCCCCGCGCAAGCAAGGACACCAGAGACCCTGACTCACCATCAGGCTTTCTGAGTTCCTCTTCTTCCTGGTGGCCTCTGGGATCCTGCCGGCGTGGGGCGCAGGCGGCTCACTCCCTTCCCGCCGCCATGTGTCACCATAGGCTGTCCTTTTTTCCAAATGCTCAAATTTTAGACTTGCTGGCCTGGATAATCTCCAAGGTCCACTCCAGCTGAGATTAGAATGCATTTAATTACATTTTACAGTCCCACCTGGCAGAGACTGAGCCACAGCTGAGGGGATGAGGTGATACCTTTGAGAAGAAGTCCCCAGACGGGTGGTCAGTCAGGTGTGCGGAGCAGGCCAGGGGAAGACAGTGGCTGCCTGCGCACCGCTCGCCTTCCGCGCGCGGGCTGGCCGGGGGACGCTGGTCCGCGCCCTCCCGCCGCACATGCCGCCCGCACCGGCCGGGGAGGCTTGGCAGGCGTCCTCCCCAACGTGGAGTTATACTGGGAGTGGAATTTTTTAATTTTAACACTAAATTCTGTTTATATATGCTCAGTCTTCACAGTTTGTTACTCATATCAATATAAATGTCGAAACATAACTGTAAAAAAGATAAAATACCACAAGGCAATATGTAATTTCCACACAACATGTACAGAAAACAAATTAGTTTCAGTTTCTCATTAAAGTTGAGATAGTAATAAAATCTGTTCTCATGCAATCCCATATGGATATTGTAAAGGCAAATGAGGATTTGTCCACTCAAATCTTAAAAATTTAGTCAACTCCTGGCTGGCCAGTTAGCTCAGTTGGTTAGAGTGCCACCTTGTAACACCAAGGTCAAGGGTTCAGAGCCCTGAATCAGCCAGCTGCCAAAAAAAAAAAAAAAAAAATTAGTAAACTTAAAGGGGAAAAAAATCTAGTTAATTTTTTCCCACTCTATACTTAGTTCAGTGCAGTGTAGGAAGAATTGTATTCATTCCTGAAAATGTTTGAAATACTGGGTCTCAAAGATCTCTAGTAACTTTATGTATGTACTTTTTGGCCAAAAGATAAGGAAATAAAAAAAGAAAAGAATAAACTTTTAAATATAAAAATGTTGACCTCTGGTTTTGTTTCCAGGTAAATCTAAGTCAATAACAATCTAAGAATTTGCAGTTTATCAAGTAATGGCCATTTAAATGCAAATTTAGTTTGCTAAGGATTAAAAAAGAGGAAACCAGTCCCTCTGATTTGCTGATGTGATTGCTGGCTGAATTGCTCTGAGATGGGTAACATTTTCATCTTTGTGTAGAAGCAGAATGACCTTTGCTGTTAAGCCATCAGGAGCATTGTTTTTGTTTTTTTCCATATTAAACTTACATCTCATTTTGGGTTAATATAGGATTCCATTTTTGATTATGTAAGCAAATACTTCTGTCAATGGCCAAAACATTTTTAAAATGAATATACCCTTTTAAAGAGGAGAAGCTAGAAAAGAATGACAGATATAAGTAAACATACAATGTAAACCTATTCCCTCAGAGTGACTGAAATTAGATGATACTATAAAGATAGGCAGGAGTCCATCAAATGACTCACTTGAAAAAAATGCCTACTATGGGTTCAGCCATGGATCAGCAGATGTGGGAAGCAAAAAGACGCATCTTCCCTCTAGAGCCACAGGAAAGGGAGACACAGAAAAGACCTAGAGAGCAGTGTAAGAGCTAAGAAGCCGTCATATAGTTTGGAACAGATGTTTGCAGTTGGAGTTCAGGAAAGGAAGAGAAAAGAATGGGCTGCTGTCAGCTGGAAAGATTTAAGGGGAGAAGAAGGGTCGGAGGTTGCCAGGAAAGATAGAGAGGACCTGGAGAGAGACAGATGAGATAATGCATTCTAGGCAGGTGAAACAGAGTATGCAAAGATAGGGACATGACAAAGAGGACAATGCATGACCAGAAGAGCAAGGAGAACTGCCTGATAGGAATGGGTTAGCTTGGGGGACTAGAACTACCTGGTAAAATGGTTCCCTATTCTAATGTCTAGTGATCATCATTTCACATCCCTTGCCTCACTGCTGACAATCTGAAGCTTTGGATGAGACAACCCATTTCAAGATTCTCTTTAAAATTAATACATAGTTGGAGTATCTTAGCTTGGGAGGAAAATGACATTGATGAGAACTTGATATTGTGAAATATGAAATAAGGTACTTTTCCTAAGTGATGCACCAGTGCTGAGGGTTCTCTTTCAAATGCCATCTACAATAATTTGGGGGAATATAATGGGCAGAAATAGTGTCATATAAAATAATTTACTAATTTATTCACAGATATTTATTGATTGCCTACTGTATGCTATATTCAACTTCCACTCTTGTGGAACTCAATCAATGGGGTGACACTGACAAGCCAGCAGGTAATACCTACCTGTGTTCTAAGTGTAGTGGGGAGAGGTAGTCCAAACAGATCCCAATTTAGGAGGCCAGAGAAGACAGAGGCAGGGATGTCTAAGCCAAGATCTAAAATTGAGTTCGAGTTAGTTGAGTGAGGGAAGAAGTGTTCTAGGCCAAAAGAAGGGCCTGATGTGTTTGAGGAGCTGGCGGAGTGCAGCATGTATGGAGGACAGAGTGAGTGGGTGGTGTGAGAGGAGGAGAGCACTGGTTAGTGCACGCAGGGTTTGGATATGGGCTCTGGAAAAATCACTGTAGCTTAAGGATGAAAAATGGATGAGAGAAGGCAAGACTGGAGACAGGGAGACTAGTCAGGAGTCTGCTGAAGCTGGTGATAGCTCCAATTAGGGCAGCAGCAGAGAGGACGGAGAGACATAGGCAGATATTTAGGAAGTACAATTCACATGGCTAGTACGGCCAACTGATAGGGGCAGGGGGAAAGGAAAGAGTCTGAGTTGACTTTCTAATTTCTGGCTGGAGGTTCTGTGTATGTGATGATACTACTCAAAGAGGAAATAAAAGAAGAGACTCATATTTGGTGGTGGTGGTGAGCAGAGCTGGAGGGGAGGAAAATGAGTTTACTTTGAGATAGACTGAGTTTGAGGGCATTCAGGCAAAAATGCCCAAATGCAGAACGAACTAGAAACCTGGTGATCAGGAGAGATGTTAGGACTGGAGAATGACCTAGAAGTCCTCAGCATGGAGAGATGTAACCACATACATGAGATCTTCCAGGGTAAGTATGTAAAGTGAAAAAATAAAACAACCTAGACCAGAAGACTAAGCTAGATAGATAGAGCAAGAGGATCCCAGGAAGGTGTCTGAGAAAGAGTGGCCAGAATACTAAAAAGAAAAATAAGAGAGACAGTATTTCAGAAGTCAAGAGAAGCAAGGTTTAGAGGAAAGAGTGGTCAGCAGTGTGTCAACTACTGCAGAGAGGCTAAGTTAAAATGAGAATAATAAGAACTGAGAAGTGTCCATTGGACTTAGCTACAAAGACATCAGTAATGACATTGGCAAGAGCAGGTTTGGTATATGGGAGCGGCTGGAACCAGAACACAAAGGACTGAGGCTGAGTGGGGAGGCAAGAAACAGACACTGAATTCTAGCCCTCACTCCAGAAATGATGGAAGGGAAGAGGTAAAGCTAGAACAGGTATTGGGGGAGTATTTCCAAAAGATAGGAGTGGGACACAAACATGATGATAGGAATTAAGCCAATGAAGAGGAAGACATGATAGGTACAAGAAAGGATGGGATCCAGAGAAGGCAGGAGAGGCAGGGGCCCAGAACAAGGTGAAGGACTTGGCCTTCGACAAGAAGAAATGAAAGCAAGGATGAGAGGGATTAGATGTTGAAAGTGAATAAAGAATTCACTCTTGTGTCTTGAACATGAACCAAAGTGAATTCTGGTATACATTAGAAGGCAATTGCATCCAAGAAGATATTCGCCACCTATGTCTTGGATTTGGGGATCTGTGGCGCTGATTCAGAAAAGCATACAGGGCCGGCCCGGTGGCGCACTGGATAGTGCGCCGCTTGGGAAGCGCAGCGGCGCTCCCGCCCGAGGGTTCGGATCACACGCACCCAAAAAAAGCTAGTAGGGAAACTTGCCAGAATTTGAACCCAGATCTGCCAAAACTCCAAAGTCAGACCATAATTGTGTCTCCCAGTGTGTAAATATCTATCAAATACTTTGTGCACATGTGTGAACATGCCAAACTTTGAATGATTTAAGTATAACCTGTATTTTAATACTTAGGACAGCATCATAAAATTAATTTCTAAATGAATATTGAAATTTATCCAGTTTCTATGTTTAGCAATTGGTGTTAATTTACCTCTCATAAGTGCTAGAAAGGTTCTACAATACCTCCTCCAGCCCTTTTATACTATTCAAGCTTTTTATTAGCCCTAATGTTGATTGCCTTCCCAGGGCATCTACTAGTTTGAGTATAATTTGTCTAATTAAATTTAAAGAAGAGATGCACACTTTTTAGTATTTGGAGTCAACAAAGACTGTAGAAAAGGTCCTGTTGAAATATCTTTTAAAAACCATATGAGTTCATTAGAAATGGAATGCATTCAGTACAAATCCTTGCAGAGTGTAATGCCTTATTTTAATACGATGCAGTGATGTATATAAAATACACTTTTAAAAAGGCTATGCTTACTGTCAAACCCATGTTTTATTGAAAAAGGTTTTGATAGTGTAACCCACCTACTAAAAAATGCCTGTCTGCAAATGCAAAGATTATATGGCTTAAAGAAACTGCTTTAGTCAGACCTTATCACATAGATTTGAAACCAGTTTTTAGATCCTACTCATATATGTTCTTGCTTATTTTTAGAGCAAAATTTTAGGTATTTAGACACACAGAAAATTATTTCTTCAACATTGGGATTGAATGCTCTGCCAGATTTGTTTTGTATTGGGCTGGATTTTTCCCTCCCTTCACACAAGAGCCATTCGGAATTTAAAGATGAATTGTCACAGGGAAGACAATCTCATTTATCATACCCTTGACTTTCTTTTAAAGGAGACACACTTATCTGTTCCTATGCTCCACCTCTCTGAGAGCCACTTTAGCAATAAATTAGGCCTGAACTAAAGTTCATTGAAATAATGCAAACATTTTACATTTTAATTAGCTTTGGGAAGTCAAGAGCCATTTTACTAGTAACCCAAAGAGATGTGAGTTGTGCCCAATCATTGACCAAAAGGACCCACCTGCCTCTTTCTCTGGAATAAAAACACAAATAAAGCAGAGCAACCGATTGAAAAGGGCCAGAGTCAGAGGTCAGTGCCTAATGTCAGCTCTCACCCTGGCCGGGGCCATATGACTCCATTGTATGTCCTGGAGGAAGTGACTCAACATCCCTGGCCCTTTGTAGGGAGCAGCAGAAGACGTGGTGAGGTTCTTCCTAAAGAGAACCCCACCACTGATGACTCTCAAGAAATCAAATCCAGTTTCTAGATTTACCTGGAGTAGTGATGTCCAGCAGTTGGCTTTTCCTGTGACATTACTGCTGATATAATGTGAGAATATTGTTTAATATAATGAAAACCATGTTTTCAAAAATCATGAGCATGCAGGTGGGGAAAACAAACCACCCATTTGTGTTTACCTGTGTGTGGGGCAACCAGACAGTAAACCTTGAAAGGAAATCCTAAGTATTAAATATAGTATTGAGAGCAGCAATCAGTGCCTACAGAAAACAGTAACATGGAGAGAAAGAGTTCAACCCCCCCCCCCCCCCCCCCCCGCAACCAGACAGTAAACCTTGAAAGGAAATCCTAAGTATTAAATATAGTATTGAGAGCAGCAATCAGTGCCTACAGAAAACAGTAACATGGAGAGAAAGAGTTCAACCCCCCCCCCCGCCCCCTTCCCAGCAGAGGTACTGCTCTTCCTGTTCGGAAGGAAAGGTCATTCCACATCTTTTGTCTTCTCACCCTGCCGCTGCCTCCTCTCCCGTGATTATCGCTGACCTCACACAGAGCTGAAGAAGCCACGGGGAGCGAGAGGAAAATCTGAGGCCCTGATCTGTCTGGGGCGGCGAGATTTACAGAGCTGGAGCTACTGGTCAGGGCTCAATAGAGGGTCCAATCTCTCTTTTTTACGTTGAGATGGAAACTCGCTCAGATGGCAGCCTGGAAATGCTGGGTCGTGGGGCGCTCCGTGGCGCTGTTCGTGGTGCTGAAGCCCGCCCCGGGGAGCGGAGGCAATAACCCACCCCCGGGCGCTCGGCTGCCAGGGGCTTCGGGCTGGGATCCATGCGAGGCAAGTCTGGAAAGCACTGCCGCCCACAGAGGTACAGCCAACTCCACTGTTTGGCTCACTGGCTCACTTCTTTGCAATTGCAAAACGGCTGGTTCACTTCTCTTCCCAGGAAATGTCACAGAGCCCACTTTAAGCTTGCTGATTTGGCATATCTCTTTCTCGATGTCGTCTCTGCCAATACTCACTCTCCCATTCTCTCTTCTTTGTACACTATTTTACCTTTGTAGAACACCTTACATTGCCACACCCCTCACTGGCATCATCCTCGGAACCGTTTCTCTTTCACACATACTACTCCTCTTCTCCCCACAGATATTTTTGGCTGGCTCTGCCTCTCCTCCCCCAAGCACTTTTGAACTAAGCAGGAGACTACTATCTCAATGTGCAGGGTGGGCACCTCACTATAACAGCAGAATTCTTGATTTCTCCTTGGCAATGAATGAGAAGAGGCAGAAACGGACCCAATGGACCAGGAAATAGCCCCTTAACATATTTCTAGGAAGATAATGTTTGCATGGATGGCAATCTGGAGTGTGGGGAATAAGGACACATATACAAGGAACAAAGTGAACGCAGGGGCTTGGACCTTGTGGGAGGTGCCAGGCTTATCAGTTAGAAGACTCCAGCAGGCGGCGCTCTAGTTCCCGGTGCTGGCGGTGGGAGCTCCACTCCATTCCCTGCTCCACTCTAAACCCTTCTGCCAAATAACCCCTCAGACATGCTTGGAGGTCTGTCTTCCTCTAGATCCAAGCACTTATCCAGGCTATATTCCTCTAAAAGTACCATTTGCACAATTCTGTTTACTGTAATGCACAGTAAAAAGGGGAACATAAATAGAGAAGAGAGGGTCAGTGGTAGGATTATTTTTTTTCTTTTTTTGATGTGATTGATGGTACTAAGATGAAAACTGTTTAATCATCAATAACATGATTCAGCAGTTGGGAAATGTAAACAAGTTGTGCAACTGCTTGCTTTGGTAAAAGCCCTGGATGGGGCCCAGAGGGCTGGGCCAAGCCCCAGTAGGGCAGTGCCAGCAGGATGCCCCCTCCCTCCCACCAGGGCAGAACTGGCTGTGCCTACAGACTGACTGGTGTGACCTTTGGCTTTTGCAGCACACAAGCAGTTAGGCTGGGGTTAATGGCACTTTGCAGGGAGCTCCAATTGAGTAAACAAAAAATGCCTTGCCCTTTTCTAATGGAGCACATTATTCTGAAGCCTAAGCCTTCATCCAGGCCCCTGCAGCTGCTCTGCAGGTCAGTGCTACCAATAAAGCAATTAGCCAATGAGAAAACTCTTCTTCCCTGAGGGGGACTCAAGGGTTTTGTGGCAGTTGCTTTGCTTTGCTCTGGGTTTTTAAACAGGCAATCCAAGTTGATCTGAGCCTCTTACATCAGACTCCAGAATGAAGACAGTGAAATTGTGTGTTTGCTGAGTGTGATATTTTAAGGGACTGGCCCCTTGTTTGACACAGCCTGGAGATCTCACTGCTTCCTGTTCAATTAACCTGAACCATAGCTGAACTCTGCCCTTTGAACTCACTCAGCAGATAAATACATTAGCTCACCTAAGGAATCATTAATATTTTTCAATCACATAAAACAAACATGAATGTCCAAAAATAACCCAAGGGATAGCCAATTAGGAATAGCTCATGCACAACGTTGAAAAAAAAAATATCAAGAATGGATGTTATTTACAGAGCAAAAAAAAAAGTCAAAGAAGAAATGAAATGGGTCATGACAACAGTTCTGGAGACAAAGGGGACTTTCATTTTCATATCTGCAAGAGGTGCTGAGCAATATTTAGCAACTCTTACTCCATCTACACTGCTCGAGAGCAAAAACTGTACCTTGCTCTTGGACTAGCTTCTACCCACTTCCATCAAAACACACAACTCCAAGCCCCCTCTCTCCCTAAGTGACTTCAGTATCCATACTCATATAGAGTCCAAAATAATTGCATTCCTGGGGGAAATTCTATTCCTAATTTGCTGCAAATGAACCAAAATAATTATTGTGGCAGTACCACTGTTTTTAAGTGAACCAGCTTAAATAAACCAAGCTAGTGGCTTGACTGAAATAATTTTACAGTAGAAAATGATGTTCCTGAGATATTGCTACTCTATACATATAACTGATTTCATTTTGTTGGGAAAAAAAAAGAGAGGTGCTGAATGCATCTATTTTGTCTTTATCCCTGCATGTCATCTTAGAAGAATGAGAAAAACACCCCCAACTGGGTCATTACACATTTCAGTTTGATTTAATTTCACTTCCCACAATTCTGCCTTGTGACCTCCTCCCCTCCTCCCCTCTTTTCATTTTTGTTTGGTTTGGAGTGTGGGCTTAATGCCCAGCTATCCTAGATGAGAACACTTAAAGGAATATCACAAGCACGAAGGGTAAATCTATTGAACGAGGGTCTTTAACTATGTGGTTTCCTTAAAGGGAAAGGTTGGATCAATAGGATCAATATGAAAGGTTTCCCTGGCCCTGCATAAAAGGGTAAGGGCTTCTCTTTTCACTGGTTTAACTTTACTCTCTGACAAATGCAAATCAATGGATCTGTGTTTACAACAGATTCCCTAACAGACTCAACTTGGGCAAAGCCCAGAGCCTCGCCCTGGGGAATGTGGGGGTTGGGAAGCCCAAGCTTGCTTTAAGGGGACATTCTAGGGCACACACTCATGCTCAAGACCCTGGGGTAGAGGGGGGAGCAAGCCGGCATGGCTACCAATCACCCTTAAAAGAAGGGGCTTGCTGCCCACCCAGATCCTGCTGGAACTCAAGGAGCTGCTACTGTTTGTGGCTTCTCTAAAGAGGACAAAAATGAAATACCAAACAGGTTCCTTCAAGGATGTCAATGCGACATAAATATAAAGCCTATATTCTTGGATCCGGTGAGGCAGTCAATCTGGTTTCCCATCAATATAGATGTTGGAGGCTGACTGGACAGAGGAGGCTACAATGAAATATGTACAATTGGAGCAACATGAGTATTTGAGCTCTAGGAATGCCCTTTCTGCCCTTTCTTAGGTGGTAACTGGCTCTTCTTAGTAATGACAAGGCAAACCACTAAAACTGTGGATTCTTTTCTCCTTAATTTTACCTTTCCCTTTAAAAAGGTGATGCTTTCCAGAGATTACATGACTTCAAGTCAATACCAGTTACAGAGAAATTATTTTTCTTCCTGCAGGAGAAAGTATATGTATATTTGATTACATGAGCCAAAGTCCAATGCTGATTAAATTACGTTGGAGGTGTGCTTCTAACCCAAACAAAGTCTGCCTTCTACAGAAGAGTAATGGATCCTCAAATGGTGAGAGAGGCGCCAAGGTAGAATGCAGAGCCGTCCTGCCCTCTGGGACAATTTGTGTGGGACAGTTTTTCACAATAAATATCCACAGCTTCTAGGACTCCTGCTCCCCAAGCGAGACTACCTCCATCCCCACAGCCCACAGCCTGACTCTGTGCCTTGCCCATCAGATGGGCTGCATTACCCAATGAACTTCCCTACCTCCTCTCTCTCTACCCCTAGAAAAACCTATACACATTTTGCAGCCACTGCCTTGCATCAGACTTGGAAATAAAAAAGCCTTTCCCCCAAAGGCACTTAGGTTGGTTACGGGGAAAGACTGGGTGATGAGGGGTAGTGATGGGCCCCCCTGGAATGAGCCAGCTCAAACAGGCTCTGCTCCTGACAGAATAAATGACCCCACAGGGCCCCATAATGAACTCTCTCCACCAAGGAGAGTGATCTTCCTGGAGGAAGGGACTTCCCCCAGGTCAGGAAAAATAAGGGTCCCTAAAAAGGTCTGGGGTAAGCAGAGCCCAGAGTCTGCAGATGAAGTTTAAGGCACAGGGTGCCTCCATCTTCACCCTCTTCCCCAGGGCCTTTTATCCAGGCAATTATTTCTATTTATTCCTTCCTAATTTCCCTTCCATTGGCAGGATCCCAGAAACTAAATCTCTCTGCTTCTCCTTTGAGGTTTTCTTTCCTCCAGGGATCCCACTACATGATACCACTTTTCATGAAGAAAGTTTCTGCCAACTCCTGCCACCAGCTGTGGTGTAGTGGAGCCCACTACTTTCTTCCTGAGAACTCTTCAACCCCATTCCTCTGGTCTTCCTTTAGAAATGAGTGTCTAAAGGCCAGAAAACCTGGGGGACTCTCGCACACATCAAGAGGTGACCCTAAAATGAAGTCTTGGTTTGAAGACAGCAGGAGAGGCAGGTTCTCCTTCCCTCAGGGCTCATGTCTAGAGCTCAGAAAGGTAAAACTAGTCTAGGATCCTGTTGCCTCTGGGAAGACCTGGCTCAAGAGGAGAGTGGAGCAGCTGCTGGATCCTTGTAGGGACACGGAAAGAATTTAGGTTAATCAGCTCAACTTCTGCCCTACCCTTACCATTTACCAGGAATCCTGACCTGTCTTGGGATTCTAGGTTGGGGGTGGGGGAGATTCTAAGACCCTCCCCTCCTAAGACCTGCTGAACCATCCCAGAGCCTAGAAGTCATGCATGTGGGAAGGGGGCCAGTTGTCTTCCAGACCAAAAGGAAGCCATCCACCCTCCCTAGCTTTTGCATCCGATCACCTCACTTAGCTCATTATAGCTTTTAGGAGAAAAGTAATGCACTTTCAAACTAGAAAACAAGGTGGTGTATCAAAGCTCTCCTCTTTAAGGAAGGCCACTGGTGAGAAGATGAAAAACAAATACCTGCTCACCCTCTACTTCATCTCAAAGCAGAACAAAAGATGTGTTTTTTTCTCTCTCTCTCCTTTCCTTCCTTTTTCTCATTGTTCTTGGAGAAGGAAGGAAAACACTCCTTTCTCTCCAGATTGATACCTTGTCTTGAAGGAAAAGCTTAGCTTTCTCCAAATGGAGGATTTATAATTTCAAAAACACAGGACAATTTAGTTCTTATCCCACCCCCACTCTGGTCCTAGCTTTTTCATTCGTTCCATAAAATTCACCTTAGCGTTCCTTCTGGAAGAACAAGCCACCACTGGCAAGGGAGTGGTTGGCAGGGTGGAACGGTGTCCCCCACCAGCGGGAAGCAAGAGCTTAACAGTTTTCTTTTCCAGTCAATGCAGGTGTCTCAGGGAAAACCTCCCTACTCGGGATGGGCCCGTGACTCCAGCCTGAGAGCAGAGAAGGTTCTCTCCAAACGGTGGGAGGGGTTGGGTGGGGTTTCTCCAGTCCGCTTTTTCTATCTTCCTGCCTCAGCGAGGTGGGAAACAAGATTCTTCCCTGGTTGACCCCTACAAGCCCAGAGCAGAGCTGACCATTCTGAGGGATGAAGTCCAGGCTTTTGTTACTGGGGCCACGTTTGACTGTCCAACTAATGTATCCGCGTAAAAAGTCTGCGAGTGGGCGCCTTCGCGGGCCCATCTGGTGGGTGCGCGCGGAGGCTGAGGAGGAGGGCAGGGAGGCCGGCTAGAGAAGCAGAAAACCTCCGGGAGAAAGGGGCGGGCTGGGGCCTCTCGGGGGAGGAGCTGCGGTCAGACCCGAGAACCCGCCCCCGCCCCGAGCTGGGGGAGCAGGGGAGGGACGCGGCTGGAGCGCCGGGGAGCCTGGGCGCTGGCGAGCGCTCTGCTGGGAAGAGCGCGCCGTCGGGCTTACTGGAAACTCGCCGGATCAGATTCCAGATCAATGAAATCTGGGTCCACACGTTTACGTTATTGTTGCTAGCATTAATGCTCTTTTAATCTGCTAAACATTATCAGCATCGATCTCCCTCCATATACACATTTGTTTGAGAAAGTGACATAACCACGCGGTGGAAAGCTTGGAATAAAAATAAATGCGCAGCCTCTCGCGTCCAGGGCGCCGGGAGGCCCAAGCTACTTCTGCAGCTCGGGTTCACTCCCCTCCCTCGCGCCCCGCCTCCTCGGCCCGCTCCCGCCCACGCTAGTGCGTGTTAGGAAGGTGTTCTCCGGGCTCCCGGGACTTGACGCAGCAAGGACGGTAGCGGGCTTTTCAATTATTCATCCGACCAGCCCGCAGGCGAACAGATCGTCTGGTCCGTACCGGCGTGGGCTGCGTTCGGCCTCTCGGGCTCGGATCCCGAACTAAGCCGCCGGAAGAGGTTGGCTGGACCGGGAGCCGGAGCAGCGGGAGGGGAGACTGAGGTGAGGGGTGGGGGGACGCTACGAAGGAGGTCCGTTTTCCGCCCCTCGGCTTGGAGACTCCCAGCGGTCCGCGTCACCCAAGGACGTCCCCGGCGCAGCAGGAAACACACACGCACGTGGTGCCCCGGCAGTGCCCAGCCGCTACAGGCGTCAGGTGGCCCAGGCGACATCTCGGCGGGTTGGCTAAGGGCCCTCGGCCGCCTGAACAGAGTTGGCTCCAGACTGGCCGCTGGGAGCTGCTGCCTGGAGAGGCCCGTGCGTCTGCCCGCTGCGGGGACTGGAGGCAGGCCTCGGGCGGCGGAAACCTCGCCAGAGAATGTAGCCGGGGGCTCCGCTGTCTTCCGGGCGTTGGAAGAAACCACACCCCGCCACGGAGGACTCGCTTTTCCTCGAGGGCCGCCCGATCGGGTTCCTGCTTGGGTTCTCTTAGTCCCTCCTTTTTCGTGTTTGTGCTTGGTTCAGAGGCCTGGGGGGCTCAAAGTGGGAGAATGTGTGTGCTCGAACCCGCAGGAATTGGCCCTTGCTGCCTCTGGCCGGGTTAGTAACCCCCTCACCCCCACCCCTGCGGGGACCGGCCTTGTGAACCGCCGGGGAGGCCCGGCTGCGCGGGGTCACAGCCACTAGCTGCCCTGCCACCCTTTTCTAACGCAAGCGTGCATCTGGAATCCCTTTCTCGGAAACCTAATGTCAGGGCAATCTGAGTTTCTCCCTTCCCCCTTTAAGTGCCACCCCTAGCTGTGGGTAGCCGAAATGGCCAGCAAGGAGGAAGAAAGGACCTGCCAATGTTGTGATTGGTCGTACTTCGCCTGAAGGTGAGTTTTGCAGGCGCTGGACAAATTAGACATCTTATTTGTGAGGCCCCCTCAACCGCCTGTCTGCTTGGGCCTTTGGCAGGACTCAGGGGTGCCCAGAATAAGAAAAAAGAAAGGAAAACTAAAAGGAGGGGGTGGAGGGAGAGAGGGAGGGATAGAAAAGAAGCCGGACCTGGGCTGGACGGGAAGCCGTGTCGTCGAGGCGCAGGGCTGGGAGTCGGCCGAACTGCCCTACGGAGCCCCTCGGCTTATTTAACCCGGTGGGCACAACGGCATAGGACCTCAGAGGCGTCCCGGCGGGGATTCCGATCGATTCTCTGGCGGAAAAGACCTCCGCTTTTCTTCTCCGTTTGCTCCTGTCCTCTAGCTCCTGAGCACATAATACCTACTTACCAGTCCCAGCTTCTGCGTCAGTGTCTGAAGAGACTGATCTACTGACCCCAAACTGAAAAGCCTCCTCTGTAATAATAACCACTCAACACACTTGTAGTTGCTGATAAAATGGCCAGATAAAAAGGCTAAAGCTCTTGTCCCTTTTCAACCAAGGGTAATAAAACAGACACACATTTGAATGCCTGAGCAAAGCGGGGTCCTCAGCAGGCATTTCCCACTGGTTGGAGGAGGCGTTCAGTCTCCCGCGGTGGCAGCTTCAGCACTCCCCCGCCGAAAAGCCAGCGGCTTGGGCCATGCGCTCCAGTCCTACCCCTGGGGAGTTGACCCTGGGACTCCGTGGGCGTGGGTGAGGCTGAGGATCCCCACGATGTCACACTCTTCCTCATCCTAGCAATGCCTTGGGCGTTGTAAAAGCTGAGAAGCACTAATACAAGGATATTTCAAAAAGTTCGTAAAAAATATAAATTAAAAGATAATACGAACCTTTCCATGAACGTTTTGAAATACCATCCTAGGTGAAGCATTACTTTCCGCTACACTTTCAGACCTACATAGGCAGAAGGTATGTGTTTTTGTTTTTGTTTTTGTTTAAAGCTGTGTCCTTTGCAGGACAGGCGTGAGGGGGCGGCAGCGCTCTGAGATGGGCCAGAGCAGAATAGGTGTCATCCTGTCGCACTGTACCCCCAAGACTAGCTGCCAAGTTTCTTCAGGACCCCAGTGCCCAGGAAACCAGCGGTGCTAGAGCCCATCTTAGAGGACCCGGAGCATTTGGGGGCATCTAAGACAAAGGAGTACTACAAGGTTAAGAACTGTCAATAATCCTTCGATTTACCTCTCGCCCCTACTCTCTACTCGCTGCTTTATTTTTGCCAGGAGACAAGAGCAAATTGTTGAAAGTTGTAGTAGAGGATAAAGAGTAAACTAAATGAGAAAGAAAAATAAAGGAAGTTTCTAAATCTACTCAAAAGTATCTGAAGTCCACCGACTTGGGGAAGGTGTTTGGGGGGAAAGTGGTTTTCTTTACCTTCTTAAATCAACACTTTGGGGCGATTACTAACCGGAGATCAGAATCTTCCAACGGCGGGGCAAAGGAGGAGGCTGCCAGAGCGAAAACGCCTCCTCCCCAAGCCCGGGCGACCACGCTGCCCGTCACATCCCCCGACCCTGTCGGGCGACGGAAAGTGCACCCTACAAGCTGGCCTCAGTGGTGCGAGCAAAGCCCCGGGGCGCGGGAGTGGGAGCCTGAGCTTGCAGCTCCGGAAGCGCGCTGTGTACGGCGGGTTCGGAACCGCGTCCCAGTATCTGCGTATTGTAAATCAGTGCCACCATGAAGTGTTCCCCCAGATTGCCCACTGATCCCCAGAGATCCTTCCAGTTCAAAAGAGGCCGTTCATCTCGGCTTGCAGTATTGTGTCTTCCCCAGTGTGTGTGTGTGTGGGGGGTTGGACACTTTGCTCCTCTGGGCGCGTGGCTGGGTCCTCCGGCAGCGCAGTCACCTCGCACGCCGCGCGGAATCTGTGCGCACAAAAGCGCGCAACTGCGTGCCAGTCGCAGTCACTGCTGCGTCGGGGGGGGCTGGACACTTTGCTCCTCTGGGCGCGTGGCTGGGTCCTCCGGCAGCGCAGTCACCTCGCACACCGCGCGGAATCTGTGCGCACAAAAGCGCGCAACTGCGTGCCAGTCGCAGTCACTGCTGCGTCCTTACCTCTAGCTCCCGCACCCACCGCCCACACAGGAGGTTGCTGTGCTCCTAGAACAATAGAGGGCTGTACCTCGCGGCTCGGCCGCTAGAGGAGGCACAAAGAGCCGAGCCGGCTCCAGAACAATGTAACCGGCGCGTCCACCGGTCCCCTCCCGCCGGCCGCCAGCCCTCCCCGCTGCCGCGCTAGGCGCACAATCGGCGCCCGCTTAATGCAAAGGCGGAGCCTGCCGCTGGCGCCCGAGAAGCATTAACTAACCTGCATCTCAATTTCCGAGCAGTTCTTCCCGTGAGCTCCTAACCTCTCTCGGAGCCCCAGCAAACCTCGGCAAATCCCAGCAAACGCTGCGAGTAGGACAAGGGCGGCCGGCGAGTAAGGCAGGGCTCTGTCCGCTCTGTCTCTCCTCCCCCATCCTCCCAAAGTGGTGCATGTGACAGTCCCAACCTTCGTCCTTGCACCCTCCCCTCTCTGTAGGCAGTGACACCAGAGCTGGCCCAAGCCCGCTCTTTCAGTCAATCCCGGTCAGAAAGTCCGGCGCCAAAGCCAAGGTCGGAGATGGGCTCCGAAGCAATGTTGTATTTTGGACGCCTGTTCCCCACGGGGGCAAGGCTGTGCTTCCTGCCAATGATCAAAGAAGTTTGCCCGAAAGGGGTGGGTAGGAGGAGAACGGAGAGTTTTTTCTCTTCTGAAGAGCAAAGCCCCTCAACTGCCTCCATATAGGGAGACTAGGCAGCCTGGAAAACTGAAATGTGTTGTCTCAAAATGAGTTCAAGTACACAAGGTTTTGAATATGGCAGTTCCCGGTTTCCTTGAGTCCTAAAAAGAGAGGGCTCCTAGCGGACACCGTGCACCCCCATCCCACCTCCCACTACTGGGGAATGTCGGAAGGAGAGGGCAAAGGTTGGCACATTGAGAGGAGGGCGAATGAAATGGGGGGAGGGAGTCTCGGTCAAGGAAGCCTCAGGGACAAGGGGGGAGGAAGGGAGAAAAAAAAAAGAAAGAAAGAAAAGGGAGAGAAAGAAGAGGAGGAGGAGAAAAAGAGGAAACGGAAGAAGAAATAAAGACTAGAAAAAAGAGGAAGCATGTAGGGGAGAGGAGGTGAGAACCAAGAGAAGTGACTGGGCTGGCAGTCCTGGGCCACAAGCCCCAGGGAGCCCTTTCCCCAGCAGCCTGACTACCCCCTGGGCTTACCTGCCAGGCGCAAGGCGGACATGCGCTGGAACTCGGGCTCCTGCAGCCACTTCCACATCCTGCGGAAGGTCTCCCTGCCAGATTTGAGTTTACTCCATGGTTTTGGATTCCGGAGCAGGTCAGAGAGAGTCCCCTGAGACCGGCACAGCACCCTCTGCGCGAAGATCGCCTGTGGGATGCTGTAGCGCTTCAGCTCAGCAGTGATACGCTGGGCCACCTCTTTGGTGTTGATCTCCTCCAGCTGGCCCGACGTGGCCACCTGCGAGCCTGATGAGGACGAGGGTGGCCGCTCGCGGCTGGGCGCCAGCACTGGGCCATGGGACTGAGTGTGGCCCGGGTGGTGCAGGCCGTTGAGGTGCGACATCATGGCAGCGGGCGGGGTGCCCAGGCCTCGGGACAGGTGTTGCTCACCGCGAGTTAGCATGGCAGTGTGGTGCGCGTCGAAGTTGGGGCTGAGCATTTTGTCATGGCCCGGAGGACCGTAGTTGGGCAGGCTCTGCTGCGCGTTGTGGAGGCCGCTCAGCCCGTTGCCCAGCGGCGTGGCGGCCAGTGGGGACAGGCTTTGGCTCATGCCGGGCATCTCCTTGTAGGGACTGTAAAGGTTGTTCATGGCCGGGAGCCCGCGCTCGTCGCGCATGAGAGTAAAGCTGCCGCTGACGTTGCCCGACAGGCGCTGGTGGTGGTGGTGGTGGTGGTGGTGCGGGTGGTGGTGCGGATGCGGGTGGTGGAACTTGTCGGACACAGTGGAGATGGGTGGCAGCGGCTGGAGCGGCGTCAGCGTGGTGTAGGTGTTGCTCATGCCCATGCCGGGTGGGGACGAGTCGCAGGACATACTCATGGCGTGGTGCAGCGGGATGGAGAGCTCGGGCCGGTAGTCGCTGCCGTCCAGGATCGAGGCCATGCTGGTGACCATGGCCGAGCGCGA
>NW_007727902.1:21491-22417 GCF_000696425.1 Galeopterus variegatus
TTAAGTTTGGCTTGCGGTTTGGGTGTTTTTTTTTTTTTTTTTTTTTTTTTTTTTTTCCTCCTTTGCTGCTGGAATCAAACGTCAAGGAGAGGGAGGGAGGGAGGCAGGGAGGAGGAAGGGGTGGCGGGGAGAGAGAGGCCAGAGTGCGAGCGAGGGAGAGATGCCGTGCCGCGTCCCTCCTGGGCAGCTGCGGTCTTCAGTTCCCTTCGCCTCACCTCAAAGCTTTTCTCAAAGCTAGTAAGCCGGGAGGAGAAGACTCCGCTGTGCGCTGGTGTAAAAACAAACACGCGTCGCCTAGCAAGACACTTCCCGAGAGTCCCGAGCTGCGAGCCAGTAGGTTAGCCGTTTAAAATGCAAGCACTCATGTATTCTGATGAACGGTAAATTCCCGAGACTGGAGCGTGCATAAGGTACCCGGCCAAAGGAACTCCCCGCCTGCGAGCTGCGGCCGGCCGACCGCCCACGGGCGGCGCGGGCAGCCGTAATCATGCAAAGTTAACACAATAACATCATTTAATTACCCAGCGAGCCCATAAATCTCCCGGTTATGAGGCTTCAGAAGAACCCCGCTAGATTGCAAAGCAAAACCAGAATTCCGGGAGCTGCCGTTTCAAGGTGACCAAGTGCTTGCCCCACCAGCGAATGGGAAAGAAGGGGGAAGAGTGCAGAACTGGTGGGGTGGGGTGAGGGTTGTTGCCGGTGCCCACAGTGAGCAAACTTCTCCTGGGGGCAGGGAGTGTGCAAACCAGCTGGGACGACGCCCGCAGATCTTTCCCTACACACACACACACACACACACACACACACACACACCCGCTTTTCTGGAAATAAGGCCGGGGGGACGTGACGAGGAGCCTCGGCTGACATCTGCATATTCAAAACTTGTTTCTGAGAAGACCAGCGCCCCGGCCAGCTCACGAACGCTC
>NW_007727902.1:22983-23864 GCF_000696425.1 Galeopterus variegatus
ACACACACACACACACACACACACACACACACACACACACACACACACACACACCCCGCTTTTCTGGAAATAAGGCCGGGGGGACGTGACGAGGAGCCTCGGCTGATATCTGCATATTCAAAACTTGTTTCTGAGAAGACCAGCGCCCCGGCCAGCTCACGAACGCTCGCAAGCCGTAGCTTTAGAAAGAGCACCTTCGTCTTCCTAGAATTTCCGTTGTTTAGCAACCCCAGGTCCGGAGGTGGGAGTGGGGCTGAGGGCAAGAGGAGGGGGAGATTTCCGCGGCCCGGGTGGGGGTGGAGGGGTGGTTGAAGACAGTCAGAGAGGCCAACACCCGGCATTGAAAGCCTTAAAAGTAACAGATTCTTCCAAAGCAGGTTGTGCTCTGTTTGCCTCCGAAGATTCAAGCTCGCTGAGGTCGCGCAGATGTTGCCTTTGTTTAAAGAGACAGTAATTAAGGACGGGGTGGACATAAGTTTGAGAAGCGTGACCTATTTTCTTTTGATCAGCTGTCAAAAGAAGAGCAGGGGGTCTCCTTAAGACAGCCCCCTCCAACCACCTCCAGCTGTTAGAGAAAACTTGATAAGAAAACAAGGACACAGCCTGGAGTACTGTATGTGCCATCTTGGCGCCAGAGAAAGGTTTAATTCATTTAGAAAACGGTTCTTATTTTCGGTGACCTTTTCTATTGCCCTCCTTTCTCTTCTAGCTACAGAGCAAAAATAAAATAAAATAAAACATCCCCCCCCACCATCCTGTCATATGAATATACAGAGACGTTCTTCATAGATCAACTTTATTGAGCTCAGGCAATACGTTGCCAATTATTCTTTCAAATAGCAACTTCTCTCTGATATCAAAGCCTGGGTAAGAAAACAGCG
>NW_007727902.1:24833-28388 GCF_000696425.1 Galeopterus variegatus
TTCTACCCCCCCCCCCGCCCCCGCATTTGATTTACAAATAGACTGTATAGAAATGTGGTATCATAAGTGCTAGTTCATGACTGGGTCTGGACAAAGAGTTGTTCCAAGCATTACATCAGGATCAGGATATCTGTCTCTTAGCACAGATCACATCCGCAGGTCCGATTTTCTTTAAGATCAGGAATTTAAATGAGGCAAAAGAAGCATGTAAATAAAATGCTGCTTCGACGATAAATGTAGGCTATTGCACTGTAAAAGAAAAAAAATCTAATCTTGAGTTAGCAATTGCAGGAAAAGGCTGAAAATATTTATTGTCAGAGTTTTTCATATGTGCTTTTCACATTAAAATAGTTTTTAAGTAGGTAGAGAGAGAGAGGACTATTCAATTGAAATAGAGATTCTGTAATTTATTCACACACAAAATAAACAGACCACAGATAAACTCAATCTGGAAAAGGGACCCAACAGCTCTGTTTTTACTGAACAGCAGTAACCACAGCCCAAATCTAGGGAAGAGGGGGCCTCCTTATTTCTACCCAAGAGTTGAAAATCTCTTCAGGTTTTTTTGTTGGGCAGAACACAGTTGTGCTTCAACTAGGTTTATCAGAGCAATACAAAAAGTCGTAATGGTGGGTTGATTTAGACTATTTTATTTTTGTCCTTCCCCAAACCATCTGGCGTGTGAGTGTAGGGGTATTGATCAGGATCTGTGAGCTGCAGACCCCATGCCAATCCATAGCGTTTCTGGCAATCAGCGTCGCCCATGAATTGCAGCTGTCTGTGCAGCTCCGGAGCAGAAATCTTCAAAAAAAAAAAAAGTCCCCCCCTTATCAAACACATCATCCATTCGTGGGTAAGTCAATATCATTTCTTTGTCATTCCGCGAGTGAGGATTACGCAGGAGAAAGTTTTGTTGTCTGTCGTAGCTGCTACTGCGCCTCTCCCCCCTCCCCCCCTTTTTTTTAAAGGAAGGAGAGCAATTTTCTAGCCATTGAATGGTAATGGTTTTCCAGAAAGGCCTCAAGCGTTTGTATGAATCGGACCACAAATGAGGTTTCAGTATTGTGGGGGAATTTTAAGCGGAGAAGGAAATTCTTATGTTGCTCTACACTAATAATGGTAGTAATGATGCAGGGTGCGTTTTAACAACGGAGAATTTTCTCCCCTTTCCTCAGAGCTCCCGGTGAGGGAGACACCGCAAGTGTGTGTCATTACACGTGCAGATGGACTGTGGTGCTCGTGGCGGAAAAGGCGGCTTCGGAATTGTGCCTCAGTTTGATATCTCCATTAGCTTCAATTTTCTTCTGTCTGAAAGCTCGGGCTGGTTGAGCACAGACAGAAGAAAACTAAAATCGAAGCCCAGCCCCACTATCTCCCCTCGGCTCAGAAATTCACTGATACTTTTCAGATGCCCACTTGGATCTAGGAAAGTTAAACAAAAAAGTTATCTGGGTGGTGAGGCCGAAAGGATCCTTTCTCGTCCCCTTCCTCCTCCGCGTCGATCTTGTTCAAAACAAACAAGAAAGCAAACAAAACCCCGCCAGGTTGGAGCTTGCAGAGGTCTCCCCTAACTTTTCGGTTGACAAAGGACACTTCGCGGGGGTGGGGAGAGATGTGGACTTTGTTAGTCTTCTCACCCTCGAATGGCCTCTTAGGAAAGGAAAAATGAAAAATTTCAGGAGCCCTGCCCTCTGGGGGGTGGGGACGTTTCTTCCGGAGCGGGCAGGCTTGAGGGAAGAGAAGGCAGGGGGAGGCGACCCCACCGCAAAGAGCGCGGGCACCCGCTCCAGGGCCGGCCAGCCCGGAGTGGCCCGAGCTCCGCCGAGCTGAGCGACGCCAGGGTCTAGGTCGGCCGACCTCGATGGCCCTCGTTTACCCCCATAGAGAGGGGACTGTTTGAGTTTTGTGTCCTCGGGCACCGCTTGCTTCTCTGACACGCGCGCACACCCACACGCACGGTACTTTGCTGCCCCCCGCCCCCTGCCCTCTCTGGGTTCCCTTGGCCCCCTCGGGGGAGGAGTTTGCTTGGGAACGGGTGCCCTGTCCCTGATCTGGACAAGCCGCAGTTGTCCCCGGGACTGGGTGCGGGGACTGTGATCCCTGCCAGGGCACTTTTTCTTCCCCCGAATCCGGGGCCCACCGCAGACCCTTTCTGCCCTTCTCCCGTTTCCTGTTCTATTTTCGTGGCTTTAACACTGTGGAAGCTGGTGGGAGAAATGATTTTCCTCTTTGGGGAAAATGTAGTTCAAAAAAGTGAAAGGGAAGTTGAGAATTCGACCCTTTGAATACCGGAGGGCTTTTTTGGGAGGGAGAGAAGGGGCAGGGGGGAGAGAACGGCTCTTCCTAGGACACAGATTTCTGTCTCAAAGAACGTTGCAATTTAAATAAGCAACTTGTTAGCCTGAGAACGGGGACGAGTTTTCCCCTCACCGACTTTCGGTTCCCTTCCCACTAGTACCTGTCCCCTCTCTCCCAGAGCCCCATAGTCTCTGTTTTTAAGTTATGTAGGTCTGCCGTCGCATTTTCTCTTTAAAGGGGGTTTCCAAAAGTACGACTCAAGTATGCTTAAAAATAAGTTTTCCTCTTCTCCATTTGTCACCCTACGGAAGAAGAACCGGCGTGAGGCCCCTTTGTTCAGGTCAGGCTGTGCGTGAAATCTTTCTGTTGTCCTTTCCCAAAACGACAAATTTAACTCCCTGAAAGTGGAGTTGTTTTCAAGTTGCTCTGAGACCGTAAGCGCGTGCGTCGCCTTTTATTCATTACCCTCTTAAAACTATCATTTATTTGATCTGGAAATAAAGTTTAATTGAAGATTCACTGTCACTTAGGCATTACTACGAATACCTGGTACTTTCTCTCTCAATGAAAATGGGAGAGTTTAAAAATCTTTGTGTATAATTTCCATTATCTAGCTACCATGGCCAAAAAAAAAAAGTTAATACAAAGTATATATACATCTGAAAAGACTTGGACAGATTTTAAACTTGAGAAATATTATTTCCTATTTCAAAAGGTAATATTTCGATCTCAAAACGAATAAAACCAACCGCGGGGTTTAAAATATTTATGCGACTGAGACCATTTTTAAAAATCACATGATGTATTTTTTTAGATTCCTCGGGTATCAGCTCCCGACGAAATAAAAGGGCCAAGTGAATCTGAGCTGATCTTTCGCGGTAACAGATCAAAAGTAATAGGCAACATCCGGATTGTTTTCGGAGCATTTTATTTTTGGAAAATCGTCTGGATGGTTTTGGGAATTTTGAATGGATTTGCTTGCAATCGTGTTAGAAAAAGCAACTCTGGAGGACCTCGGGGTTCAGAGGAGGCGGTTTCGCTGCGATGGGGCCTCTGTCGTTGAAGGGGCGGGACTCGGTCCCCGCGGCCCGCGGAACCAGCCCGGGCAGAGGCGCGCACAGTTGCTCTGGCAGCCGCTGCAGAACCCGAGCTCCGAGGGCGTCCGGCCGCCCGGGCGGGGAGAGCCAGGCCGGCGGCGCTCGGGAGACCTGTTGGCCTCGAGGCAGGCAGCGGTGCGCGCACGGCCGGCGCGGCGTC
>NW_007727902.1:29268-219858 GCF_000696425.1 Galeopterus variegatus
AGGCGGCGGCTCCCCGCCCTCGCCGCCCTCGTCGTGGGCAGGGCAGGGCGCGCCACTGTCGGTCGCCACGGCGAGTTCCTGCCCGTGCAACAAGTCCTGGTGTCGGGAGAGCCCGAGGGCAGCGGGCGGCCGACTTCCGTCCCCTCCGCCCCAGGACTGAGTCAGGAATGCCTGTCCGGAGGAGGGGCGTTATGTGTGTCCTCAGAACAAAGAGATGACACGTTCGTGTGGCGAATGCATGCTAACGAAGCCATTAGAGTTAGGGCCTCATAACTGACACAAAAATGAGGAAGTATTTGGTGTATTCAGTGTAACCGTAAGCCTTTTTTTCCCCTTCCTTTCTTGGTATCTGCATCAGGAAAGAACTGGAAACCAGAAAGTAATCTTTTAGTATATACATTTCATGTCCTCTTCATTGGTCATCTTAAAACCATGTGGCTTCTCGTTACAGTTTTAGATCATTTCTTACACTACATTTTATAGGAGTCACAAATTATGCAGGGAATATATATATAGGCTGTGTAGACCAAAAACATTAACGATTTAAGCACCTCATCCCCAGTGTTTGAAATTTCTTTTTCTCCTTTTAATACTTCTCTTAAGTATTTAATACCTTCTTTGTCGGTGAAATGTGTTCTTCAAACTTTGTCATGGAAAGAGTTGAGCACTGGCTCCCTGGAGATCAGATACAGAGAGTAAAACAGGGATCTCAGCACTGCATCACCTGCTGCATGATCCATGGGGCTGAGCAGAGGTCACTGAGCACAAAATGGCCTTTCCTCTCTTGCTTACGGAGATGTTTAATGGATTCTGTAACGGTTTTTCAACTATCAGTGTGAGGAAACCTGGTTTGGGGGCTGTATTCACATTATTCACATAAACCAAATAGGATGCACTATGTCAAATTCTTTACCTAAGTATAAATTGGCAACATGATAGTGGAATGCTTAGGGCAATCCTGAAACATCAAGTTTTGAAACACCATTTGTAATTATAAATATGGAAAGTTCATTCAATTTCCCATTTATTTTTGGGAGGCAGGGGTGAGTTATGGTTGACTTCAACTTCTAGTAAAGTAGAGGTGAGGTGGGTGGAGACATTTAAAGGATTCACAAACCAGTAAACCCCCTTGGTTTGATAGAGCTGTGTGATTAAAGCAAAGATTTTCGTGTTTCAAGGAACATAGTTTTTGGCCTTTGCAGATGCTGTTTCCTTAGTACCTGAACCGTTTCCACCCCAAGTGCAACTGATGAAGGTCAATTCATATTTGCCATTTGGAGGCTTCCTGTTCAAGCTATTTGCATATCTTATTTTCTTTGAAAACTTAAACCTTCTTTCACACTTTATATTTTCCAGCTCTTACTCACCACCTCGTGTTCTCTATTTCTTTTTTTAGTGTTTTATTATTACATAAATGAAACTACTCATAGTCACATCTCATACACACTTCGGGAAATGGTGTCTAAGCCTAGTTTATATTAAAAAAATTTTTTTTACTTGACTTTTACCTCAAGAAGAACTCGTCCTTATTAAAATTGTAAATTAATGGGAACATAAATGAGGCAGTAACCAGGTGCAGTAATTAGGATGTGGGAATATGCTTGGAAATTGTAAAGTGTTGTACAAAAAAAGTATGATAGTCAATTGACTCGTTAATTTACTTTTTCATTTAAGAAATATTTGACTGCCTACTTTGTATCTATTAGAATTTTTGGTTGCAAGCAGCAGAACCTGCCTTAGACTAACTTAAGTAGAAAAGAACTTTCATGGAAGAAACTAAACAGCTCACAGAAGTGATAGGAAGGCAGGAGAGCTGAGCAGGAACCAAGGGGGAATAGGAGCAGAATAGAGCCAAGGTCATGAGGGGCAATAGACTGGTTAGGAAGCCTTTGCTGACACTGTTGTCTCTGTTGCTGCTGCCAAGGGCAACTTCCACAGTATCCTTTTTTTGGGGGTGGGGGTGCCACCTCTACAAGAGCCAATTGTGGGATGACATCCCCTAGGATACATTCCAAGGTCGTAGCTACCAGGGAGTAAGAAAGGGGGCACTGCATCCCACCTATACTGCACACTTTAGAGAGTCACCTCAAAATAGGAAGGATATTTGGATGGTGGGCAGCAAAACAAAAGAAAACAAACAAAACTAAAAGCGCCCAGAAATATGTCACTACCTAAATGCTGGGGAGAGAACAGTGAACAAGTTAGATGTAATCCCTGTCCTCATGGATCTTACATCTTAGTGAGGAAGGGATGATAACTGTTCCCTTTCAGTATAAAGAGAGAGAGAGAGAGAAAAAAAAAAACACAACCAAGAGTTATTCAGACACATTTCAAAGCAATGGGCTAAATTTCCTGTTTTGTTTTTGTTTTTTTCTTTTTTGTTCTCTATTGATATGGGTGGATGCAGATCAGGGGAAGTTAAAAATTACTGGTTTAGGAGATGCTGTGTCTAGTCCACCACCTCAAGGTCAAGGGTGTAGTGGAAACGAGTTCTGGATCTGAAGGCAGGGACCTGCATTCTAGTCCCAATTCTATTGTCTAGCTGTGTGACAAAGAGCCTCCATTTCCTCCTGCAGTGCTCTTCAAAGTCTCTTCCACACTTAAAGTCTGATTTGATAGGAATCCCCTTTTATCAAAATGGGGTCTTTATGATGATTAGGTTAATTTCCTGTGGGCTCTTCAGATTTCTCATATCTGAAGCCAAGTAGTTTTGGGGCTTATAGCCTTACAAAGCTATTTCTGATGGGATAAATTTGTAATGATTGACTTCATATCCCAAAAAGCTTTCAGGAGTCTTTCTTTTCAAAAATGAATTTTATTTTTAATTCCAAATGATCTACTTCAGTGAATGGGCTTGTTGCTTTCAGTTTTAAGTTATATTCTGAGTTTGGTTCCTGTATGTAATTTTCAGACTAAGAAAGGCAGAGGGGACAGAGAATGTGAAACAGAAATTGTCATGATTTAAAGTAATCAGTGAGACCAGAATTGCTTCAGTTATGTCACTTCTTGGAATTGACTACAGATTTTTTAGTGGGTATTTCTTTTGAAGAGGATTTAAAATTCTGTATTAAAAATATTACTCAATGGGGCAAAATCCTTATTTAAACCCTGTTACTTCAAAGTGAAACTGTGGTGATATTTACTATATCATCAAAGTATCCTGACTGGGAAAGATGTGGGGATATTTTAAGGGTCATGTTTAACATTAGGTTTGTTACACAATATGAGCAAACAGCAGCAACCTTGGACATTTTGTATTCTTGGTGAAAAAAATTAGGTGTCAACCAAATGAACAGATATTAAATCAGTCCCTTGTCTTCTAAGCTAGCCCTCTATATGACCTATTTTAAAAGTGATTAAATCCCTTGGAACATCAAGAAATCATTATATAATATATATATATATATATATATATATACAATGAAAATATTGTTTTATGATGATGGGGTTGCTTACAGTGGTGGGTGGCTGTGGTGGGATGGACGGAGTAAAGAGGGCAGTGGGAGGAGTTACATCTATAGGTGTTTATTGATCCTTAACAGGGTGGTTTTTTTCTTGCTTACCCTCCCCTTCTCTATGCCACTTCACATCCTACTCATCCTTTAATACTGCATTTGTAAACTTCTTTGATGAGTTCCATAGAAGGAAATGGATTTTATGTTGCAATCCAACTATACATACTTGCATATTTCAGGAAGAAAAGGCATCTTTTTTTCTGATTTATTTTTTAATACACAAATAAAAATTTTATGTATTTATGGTGTACAACATGATGTTTTGAAATATGTATATATTACAGAATGGCTAAATCAAGCTAATTAACATATACATTACCTCATACTTATCTTTTTGTGGCAAAACATTTAAAAACCTACTCTCAGGAATTTTCAAGTACACAATACGTTATTAGCTATAGTCACCATGTTGTGCAATATATCTCTTGAACTTATTTCTCCTGCCTAACTGAAATTTTGTGTCCTTTGACCTATATCTACCCAACCTTCCACCTCCCATCCCTAGCCACTGATAACCACCGTTCTATTCTCTGCTTCTATGAGTTCAACTTTTTTAGATTCAGCATATAAGTGACATCGTGCAGTATTTGTCTTTCTATGCCTGCCTTATTTTGCTTAACATAATGTCCTCCAGGTTCATCCATGTTGTTGCAAATGAAAGGATTTCCTTCTTTTTAAAGGCTGAATAGCATTTTGCTGCATATAAACCACATTTACTTTATCCATTCATCCATTGGTGGACACTTAGGTTGATCCCATATCTTGGCTATTGCTGCAATGAACATGCGAATGAAGATATCTCTTTGGTATACTGATTTCATTTCCTTTGGATATAAATCCAGTAGTGGGATTGCTGGGTCATTTGGTAGTTCTGTTTTTAATTTTTTTGAGAAAGAAAAAAACATCTTTTAAAATGCCCGATTGTAGCCAAACTTGTGCTTACAATTAATTACTAAAGTTATAGAATCTTGTCTGATAGTTCTGGGATGTTTTCTTTTCTGTATAGTGTCTGTTTGCTTTTCCTGCTTATTCAGTACATGTCACCTAAAACTTGGTATTGCTATTTGTGTGTGTGGGTTATTGGCTGTTTTAAATAGTAAGCACTTGAAGATTCCACCCTGGAGGGAAATATCTAGTGGCATGCCATAAGGCTCTTTATCCTGTATTGTCCAATATTTTTAGTAAAGTCTTTACTGAAACTCAGAAGGACTGGTCATCAAATTTGTAGGTGACACAGAGCTAATACATTAGCCATAGCTAACATATTGAGAGACAAAATCAAGATTCAAAATGAAATATGAATTTTGGAATTAAAACTAACTTGATGTAATTTAACAAGGACCAATATAAAGCCCTTAATTTAGGCTGAAAATATATAAATCAAGGGGGATTCCTGGATTGTGACAACAATGCATGTGGAAAAGATGGGGCTATTAATCTACTATAAATACAAAATGACCCAATGGTATTATACTGCATAGAAAATAATGTAACTTTAGGCTGCATTAATAGAAGTACGGTATATAGCTCACAAAGAAAGTAACAGTTTCCCTGTATTCTGGGCTGGAGATTTATTGAATATTAGGCCCCCCATTTTAATACAGATATTGATAGGTTAGAGCTTAGTGTGAGCTATCAGGACATGAGAGAAGAGGAAACTATGCTTTATGTGGAAGAGTTAGAGCAAATGTTTAGCCTAGAGAAGAGGCCAATGATGTGGTACATAACTACCACTTCAAATATTTACCTAGCTGTCATGTGGCAGAGGGGGTAGAATAGTTTTTCCTGCTCCCGGGTCAGAGTTAGGATCAAAGGGTAAAAGTGACAGAGAGGCTGATTTTGATTAAAGTTGTCCAAGAGTACAGAGAGTTGCCACATGAAGGAGTGAATTCTTCACCCATAAGAGTGTTTAGCAAAGTCTGAGTGACTTCCAGGGTACTATGCTATTAGTAGAAATCAGCTGAATTAGACAGCAGATTGAAATAGATGATCTCTTTGGTTGGATTTCAAGATTTTCTGAACTGAACATAAAAACAATTGTGAAAGGGATTTTATATAGATTAATATTAACATTCAAGCCTGTAAGAACTTTAAATGTACATGGTAGAGCATATTCTATCTCAGAGCACTATAAAATCATTTGTTTGTGAAAAGTGCATGTTTAGTATTTCTTGTCTGCATTTCTAAAATCCAAAAAAGCGCTAAAAACCAGAAGTGTTTTGTATCTCATATGTTGATATAACTTTAACTAAACTAACGTGAGACTATTTTATAGTCTTTATCCCATTTAATATCCATACATACCTCTGAAGAAATACTGTTGTATTTGATGAGAGGGTACTGGCTTAGACCCCATTGGGGGTTATGTTTATATGATATTTGCCCCTAACACCTTTCAAATATCTGAAAAATTCCCAATTCTAAACTATCTATCTCCAAAGGATTTGGTTAAGATGTACACTTATATTATTAGTTACCTATAATTAGATAGTTCTTGTTTTCTCAGTGACTTGAATCCATTGACCAGAAATCTAGACAGTGGGGCCGACCCCGTGGCTCACTCGAGAGAGTGCGGTGCTGGGAGTGCAGCGGCGCTGGGAGCGTCAAGGCCGCGGGTTCGGATCCTATATAGGGATGGCCGGCCTGCTCACTGGCTGAGCGCGGTGCAGGCAACACCGAGCCAGGGGTTACGATCCCCTTACCGGTCACACACATACACAAAAGAAAAGAAAAGAAAAAAGAAATCTAGACAGTGAAAATGTATCACTTCCCCATGCTAGAATAATTCTCAGAAACTATTAATGAGTTTCTAAAACTTGACACAGAAGGAATCTGCTCTATAAGCCAAATTTATACTATGTAATGAAGGAATAAATTGCTCTGCCATTACCATATCTATTTTATAAAGAGGTCGGTGGCAAAAATTATCAGTGTTAAGGGTCTCCTCCCAAAGCATATTTGATGTTACTTAAGGCTGGCTCTGGGTGACAATACCACACTTTTCTGGCCTAGATGGAGGATTTAGTAGCATTAATTAATTAATGGTTTTCATGTTACAAATGCTTTCTGTTACTATTACTCATTCTGTAGACATTTATGGAATGTCGACTCCAGGCCGGCCCTAATCTAGGCAACTGTGTTACAGAGACGAATGAGACTAAGACAGTAGTCTTCATGTGCTCACACGCTCGTTTGATCCTCAAAACAACATGCAAGATAAGCAGGGCAGATATTATTGTTCCTATTTTAAAGATGAAAAAACTAAATCTCAGGAAATTTAAGTGACTTGTTAAGAGTCCCACTTCCAATGAGAGAACAGGACTTGAATCCAAGGCTCTTATTCAGAGTCTAGTCATATTTCTATCATATTAACATATAGTGAGGACCTATTGTTTGCCATGGAAATCTTTTTATTTTCTCCTCACCCAACCCTTGTCATAGACATTTACTTTTACTTCGGTGCTCAGAATTTGTATCCCCATTTCGTGTTTAGAGAATGCATTGTGAAATGAGATTTTAAGGGAGATAGAACTCTACTTCTTACTGTGAAAGCCAATAAGTCCAGACACTACTATTTCCCATTCCCTGTTAGCTGGGTGTCCTGATCCAACGTGGAGGTCGTAAACTCTATTGTTGCTATGAATCTAACGTAGAATTGTGCTGTTATCAACTCAGAAACGTCACATTTAGCTCAGCCAATAAGGTATGCCTCTTTGGAGGTAAGGTGCCTGAGAGATGGGAGGAGTGGAGAGACCTGGAGTTCATGCTGGTGAGGTGGTGCATTATGTGTCCAGCAGTGGCAGCTCGTCAGCCAGGCTAGTTCTTTGGCTGTGTTTCTTTATGCCTGATCTTCATTGATTTCAGACCATTTTCTGAACTTTGTTCTCATCTCTTTAAGTCTATTTCGTGAGCCATCTGATTTCCTTTCACTAAATCTCTTGTTTGTGAAGATTAGCCTGAGTCAGTTTCTGTTGTTTCCCACCATGAACTCTGCCTAGGGGAGCTCCGTTTTATAGATGAGGTATTGGTTAGATTTGGGGAATATTTTGAAGAGACAACCAACAATATTTGCTAATAGATTGGATATAGAGTGTGAGAGAAAGAAAGGAGTCAAGGACGACTTCAGAGTGTTTGATTTGAGCTGCTGAAAGAATAAAGCTACCGGTATCAGTTCCAGCTCTGTATTAAAACAGATCACCCCAAAGGTAGTGGAATTAAATGACAACCATTTTTGCCAGCTCCAGTGGCTTGGGCTTCTCATAGCATGATGACTGGGTTTTGAGAGGGACTGTTCACTCAGGTAGCATCCATAGAGTGAGCATTCCAAGAAAACAAGGGGAAAGCTGCATGGCCTTTTATGATTAGCCTCAGGAGACACATAGTTTCACTTCGACAATATTCTATGTCTAGAATTATTCACAGGCCCATCCAGATTCAAGGAGGAGGGGATACTGGAGTATCAAAGAATTTGGGACCATGTTTGAAAACTATCATACCATTTATTAGGGAAATCTAGGAAAGGCGGGGAAGACAGGGAGAGGAGCAAGTTGGGAGGGGGCAGAAATCAAGTGTTTGTTCATGTTCAAGTATAGATGCCTATGAGTCATTCAGGCAGAGATGTTGAGCAGGCAACTGCATATGTCAGGAGTTGAGGTGAGAAGTTGGGTCTAAAGACATACACTTCAGAGTTGTCTGTGGATACGTGATATGTAAAGCCATAGGACTGGTTGAGATCATCTACAGACTGGATATAGACAGGGAAAAGGTACAGGTATGGAACTGTTGGTTGGAAACATAACTAGGAGAAAGTACTGGAGAAGGCTGAGAAGGAAAAGCCAATGAGGAGTGTGCTTAGCAGGTTTGAGCACAGTGAGCAGGGATGGAGTGGTAGGAGGTAGTGATTTTAGGAGAGTGGCAGAGGCTGAGTCAAGAAATGAACATGAAAGAGAGCAAGTATAATCACCCATTTATCCTAGAAAAATAGGAAGAGGCTTCAGTGGCGATGGTGAAACACCACACATAACTGGTGCTAAAAAGAGAGCCCACGATTTTCCCCTTCAAGTCTAGAAAAAAATGAGAAAAGTGAAAAGACTGCAATTTGCACAGATGGTTTTGCATCAGATTATGCAAGTCAGGGACTAGGCAACTGCATTGTTAATAAGTCTGTGCTGGTTCTATTATCTTGTATTTTCTCAACTGTAGTTTGTGGATGACACTTTTGCATTCTTGAAACACTCTTCTATTGTTTTTTTGTGAAAACATGCTCTTCCTTCATGTGTGTGTGGTTAGTCCTTTCAGTTCTATTTTATTTGGCTTCTAAAAGATGAAATTTCTTAAGGTTCTCTCCTGTTTTGACTCTATATTCTTTTCTCTCTACACAAGGAGATCTTGCATAATTTAAGTCCCATTTATTTGCCAATGATGTTTATATTTATATATATAATCTGGAATTATTTTCTGAGCTCCAGCTGCATATATCCAACTGCTCACTTGATATTTGGGTGTCTAGTAAGGACAACAACTGAACAGGTCTAAAAACTCCTGATTTTTACATCCCTAAATTGCTCTTGCAGTCTTCACCATCTGAGTAAATGGTGACTCAATCCTTCCAGATTTATTTATTTTTTCCTTTTTGTCGCTTCCAGATTTATTTTATTAAACTTTTTTTTATTAAATTAAACTTGAGATAATTGTAGATTCACATGTAGTTGCAAGACATAATATCCTTGTATCTTTTACCCAGTTCTCCCCAATGAAAACATCTTGCAAAACGTATAATATTACAACCAGGATACTGACATTGATAAAATCAAGATACAGAACATTTCCAACATCACAGATATCCCCTGTGTTGCCCTTTTATAACCACATTCACTTCTCTCACATCCCCATCTCCTTTTTAGCCCTGGGGAACTATTAATCTGTTCTCCATTTTTATAATTTTGTCATCTCAAGTTTATTACATAAGTGCAAGCATACAGTATTGCAACCCTTTGAGATTGGCTTTTCATTCAGCTTAGTTCTCTGGAGATCCATCTAGGTTCTTGTGTATATGAATAACATGTTCCTTTCTATTGCTGAGTAATATTCCATGGTATAGATGAACCACAGTTTGTTTAACCATTCTGCCTTTGAAGGTTGTTTTCAGTTTTGGGCTATTCCGAATAAAGCCGCTATTAACATTCCTGAACAGGTTTCTGTGTGAACATAAGTTTTCAATTCTCTGGGATAAATGTTCCATAGTGAAGTTGCAGGGACATCTGGTAGTTGCATGTTTCATTTTTTAAAGAAATTGCAGACTTTTTTTCTCAATGGCTGCACCATTTTACTTTCTCACCAGCAGTGTGTGATTCAGTTTCTCCACATCTTTGTCATCTTAGGTATTATTGATATTTTAATTTTAGCCGTTCTGGTAACCATTATGTAATAATGTCTTATTTTAATTTTAATTTGCATTTCCCTAATGACTAATAGTGTTGAACATCCTTTCATGTGCTTCTTTGTCAAGTGTATATATACTTCAGTGAAGTGTCAGTTTGTGTCTTTTGCCCATTTTCTAATTAGATTGTTTTCTACTGTTTTTAAGTTTTTTTGTTGTTGAATGTGAGGAGCTCTTTTTATGTACCAGATAGTAGTCCTTTGTCAGATAGGTTGTTTGCAAATATTTTCTTCCTGTCTGTAGCTTCTTTATTCACCCTTTTAACAGGGCCTTTCACAAAGCAAATGTTGTTAATTTTGATGAAGCCCAATTCGTAATTTTTCTTTTTACAAATTTTTACTTTTGATTTCAAGGCTAAGAACACTTTACCTAGCCCTAGATCCTGAAGATATTCTCACATTTTCTTTCTATAGTTTTATAATTTTTCATTTAACATTTAAGTCTGTGATCCATTTTTAGTTAATTTTGTGTAAAGTATGAGGTTCAGGTAAAAGTTCTTTTTATTTCAATTTATGTATAATTTATTGATTTTTGCCTGTGGATGCCCAATCACTTTAGCTCCACTTATTGAACAAACCAATCTTTCCCCCATTGAATTGTGTTTGCACTTTTGTAAAAAATCATCTGGGCATAGATATGTGGGTTTATTTCTCCATTCTATTTCATTGATTGTTGTAGATTGAGGCCCCCCCCCCCAACCTCATTGAAGTTTAATCCTTACTGTAACTGTTGAGCGTGGGAAATCCTATTCTGGTAATTGAAAGGTGAGTCCTCGAAGTGGTGATTAGATTGTAGGGGGTACAGTAGTGAACGGATTAATAATGGTGGTCAGGGTGTGGGTTGGAGGGCTTTAAAAGGAGATCACATAAGAGTCTCTCACTCTCTGCTCTGCCATATTCTGCCATGTGAGATCCCTGCACTGCTGTATAGCCACCACCAAAGAAGACCCTCACCAGATGTGTTCCCTGGACTTTGGACTTCCCAGCCTCTGAAACTGTAAGCAATAAATTTTGTTTTCTTATAAATTACCCAGTTCCAGGTATTTTGTTATAAGCAACAGAAATGGACTGATACATTAATCTGTGTGTCTATCTATCCATGTCACACAGTCTTGACTACCGTAGTTATATATAATGTCTAGATATCAGGTAGGCTAATTTCTCCCACTTTATTCCTCGCTTTAAAAATTGTTTAAGCTATTTTATTCCTTTAATTTTCCATATAAATATTAGGATAACTATGCCTTTTCTACAAAAAAATCTTGCTGGAATTTTTGTAGAAATTGTGTTAAACCAATATATCAGTTTGGGAAGAATTGACATCTTTACTATGTTGAGCCTTTCAATTTATAAACATGATATGTCTCTCTATTTAATTATATCTTATTTGATATCTTTCATCAGTGTTGTGTAGTTTTCAGCATACAAGTCTTGTATTCATTTTGTTACACTTTCCCTAAGAATTTCATTTGTTTTAGGTGATAAGTACTGTAAGCTATATTGCATTTTTAATTCTGATATTCACATGTTCATTGCCATATATAGAAATACAATTGATTTTTGTATGTTTACCTTGTCTCTTGCAACCTTGTGAATTCACATTTTAGTTTTTTTTTTTTTTTTTGTAGATTCATTGGGATTTTCTATGTGACATTCATGTCATCTGCAAATAAGGACAGTTTTATTTTTTCCTTTCTGATCTGTATAACTTTTTCCTCCCTTACCTTATTGCACTGGCTAGAACTTCTAGTACTGTGTTTAATAAGAAGGGTGCAAGTGAACATCCTTGCCTTGTTTCCCATCTTAGATGGTAATACATTCAGTCTTTCACCACTTAGTATAATGTTAACTCTAGGTTTTTGTACATTATCTTTATCAAGTTGAGAAAGTTTCCCTATATTTTTATAAGAGTTTTATTATGAATGAGTGTTGAAGTTTGGTAAATTCTTTTTATGCATCAATTGATATGACCATGTAATTTTTCTACTTTAGCCTGTTAATATGCTGGATTGCACCCATTGATTTTGTGATACTGAACTAAATTTTCATCCCTGGAATAAACCTCACTTGGTCACAATATATAATTCTTTTTATATACTGCTGAATTATATTTGCTAATAGTTTGTTAAAGATTTTTGTATCTATATTTATGAGACAAATTGGTCTTTGTGTGTATTTTATATTTTCTCTGTCTGGATTTGGTATCAGGATAATACTAACTTCATAAATCAATTGAGAAGTGTTCCCTCATTCTTGAAGAGACTGTATAGAATTGGTATTAATTTATCACCTCACATTTGATGGCTACTATAAAAAATACAAGAGGTAACAAGCTTTGACAAGGATGTGGAGAAAGGGAACCCTGGTATACTGTTGGTGGGAAGGTAAATATTAGTACAGCCATTATGAAAAACTGTATGGGTATTCCTCAAAAGATTAAAAATAGAATTACCACAAAACCCAGATATTCTACTTCTGGGCATGTAGCTGGAGGAAATTAAGTCAGTACATCAAAGAGATATTTGGATTCTCATGTTTACTGTGGCATTATTCACAATAGCCAAGATATTAAATCAACCAGAGTGTCCATCAACCAAAGAATGCTTAATGAAAATGTAAGATACATATATATGTATATATATCATATATAACTCTCACGTACACACACACACACACACACACACACACACATAATGGAATACTATGCAGCCTTAAAAGGGGGAAATCGTGTCATTTTTAACAATATGGATGAACCTGCAAGACATTATGCTAAGTGAAATAATCCAGACACAGAAGACAAATACTGCATGATTGTATTTATATGCAGAATCTAAAAATTTTGATCTTATAGAAGCAGAAGGTAGAATGGAGGTTACTAGGAATTTAGGAGGGTGGGCAGTGGATTGGGGAGATGTTGATCAAAGGATACAAAATTTTAGTTAGGAAAAATAACTTCAGGAGATCTATTGTACAGCATAGTGACTATAGTTAATAACAATGCATTGTATACTTGTTGCTGAGAGAGTAGGTTTTTAAATGCTCTCAGTACAAAAAATGATAAATATGTGAGGTAATAAATATATTAATTAGCTTGATTTGGCTATTCTGCAATGTATACATATGTCAAAACATCATGTTGTGCACCATAAATATATATAATTTTGTCAATTAAAAAATAAAAATTAAATAAAAAGAATTAATGTTAATTCTTCAAACATTGAAATCACTTGAGTGAAATCACTTGAACCTGGAGATTTCTTTTTTGGGAGTTTTTAAGTTGCAAATTCAATATCCTTAATAGTTTTAGCATTATTCAACCTATTTCATATTTGATGCTAGATTGTGCTTTTTGAGGCATTGGTGCATTTCATTTAAGTTGTCACATTTATGTGCATAGAATTATTCAGTGTATTCCTTTATTATCCTTTTGATGTCTGCAGGGTTTGAGGGGATATCCCCTATTTTGTTCCTGATATTGATTATTTGTGTCTTTTCTTTATTAGTCATTTAGAGGTTTGTCAATTTTATTGATCTGTTTTCAAAGAACTGGCTTTTTGTTTCATTGATTTTCTCTATTGTCTGTTTTCAATTTCATAATTTCTGCTCTTTATTTCCTTCCTTCTACTTGCTTTGGGTTTATTTTGCTCTCTTATTCACATTCTTGAGGTGTGAGCTTAAAGTATTAATTTGAAACTTTTCCTCTTTTATAATGTACCATTTTTAGTGCTGTATATTTTCCTTTAAACTCTGCTTTAGCTGTATCTGCATATTTTGATGTATTGGTTTTTTTATTTTCATTCAGTTCTATGTATTTTCAGATTTCTTTTCAGACTTCCTGATGGATTATTTAGAAGTGTCTTATTTAGTTTCCAAGTGTTTGGATATTTCCTGTTATCTTTCTGTTATTGATTTCTAGTTTGGTTCCACTGTGGACAAAGAACACACTCTATCATTTCAATTGTTTTAAATTTGTGGAGGTTTGCTTTATGGTTCAGGATACTGTCTATGTTGGCTTATGTTCCATGGATGCTTGAAAAGAATGTGTGTCCTGCTGTTCTGGGGTGGTATGTTCTATAAATGCTGATTAGATCCTGTTGGTTGGTGATATTGTTGAGTTCTATATCTTCACTGATTTTGTTAGTTGTTGTATCAATTATTGAGAGAGTGTGTTGACGTTTCAAATATAATTGTGGATTTTTCTATTTATACTTTCAGTTCTATCAGTTTTTGCTTAATATATTTTGCAGCTCTGCGTTTGATGAAAACTCATTTAGGACTGCAATGTCTTCTTGTTAAACTGACCTTATCATTATGTAATGTCCTTCTCTCTGGTGATTTTCTTCACTCTGAAGTTTACTTTATCTGATAGCTACATCTTCTTTCTTTGATTAATGTTTACATTTTTCTATCCTTTTATTTTTTACCTATTTTTATTATAATATGTAAATTTAATTTCTGATTGACAGCATAGAGTTGGGCCATGGTTTTTAATCCACTCTGATTATCTCTGTCTTTTAATTGGTATATTTAGACTGTTTACACTTAATGTAATTTTTGATATATTAGGCCTTAATTTTTTGTTTTCTGTTTGTTCTTTCTGTTTTTTCTCTGTTCCTGCTTTCCTGTGTGTTACTTGAAAATTTATTATAATTCTATTTTGATTTATCTATTATATTTTTAAGTATATATCTTTGTATAGCTTTGTTAATGGTTGCCCTAGGTATTAGATTACATATACATAACTTATCACAGCCTCCTAGTGTTAACATTTTGCCAGTTCAAGCAAAATATAGAAACCTTTTTTTACATATCTTACCCTCCCCCATTTGTAGTATATTTGTTTTAAACATTTCCTTTACATTCACTTAATCTCACATCAATGTTCCAAATTTTCCTTCAACTGTCAATCATGATTTTAAGAACTCAAGAGCAGCAGAAAAAATTAGTGTATTTACTCATATTTTTGCTTTGTTATTATTCTTTATTCCTCCCTCATGTTTTAAGATTCATTCCTTTATAATATTCTTTCTGCATAGAAGATTTTTTTAGGCATTCTTTTAGAATAAGTCTAATGGCAAAAAATTATCTTAGGTTTTTTTTTTTTTTAAATCTGAGAATGCCTTTATTTCTTTTTCATTCCTGAAGGATATTTTCTCTGAATATGTAATTCTAGGTTGACAGTTCTTTTCCTTCAGCACTTGAATATTATTGTGTCACTCTTTTCTGGCTTCCATGGTTTCTGATGAGACATCCACTGTTGTTTAAATGGGTTTTTCCCCTGTAGGAAATATGCCATTTCTCTCTCTGCTTTCAAGATTTTTTTCTTTGTCTTTAGATTTCAGAAGTTTGGTTATGATTTATCTTGGTATGGACATCTTTGGGTCACACTATTGGAGGTATACCATGTTTCTCAAATCTATAGGTATATGTCTTTTGCCACATTTTGGAAGTGCCCTGCCATTATTTCTTCAAATGCTTTTACAGCACTACCTTCTTTCCTGGGAATCTGATACATGAATATTTGTTCTTTTGTTATAGTCTCACAATTCCCTGAGGCTGTGTTCATTTTTTCCAGTCTCTTTTTCCTTCTGTTGTTCAGATTGGGTAATTTCTATTTTTCTATCTTCTGCTTCACTGATTCTTTCCTCTACCTCCTCCACTTTGCTGTTTAGCTCATTCATTGAGTTTTAAACATTTTTTGGTTATTTTATTGTTTATTTCTATATTTTCATTTGCTTCTTTATATCTCATATTTCTTTCCTAGGCAATCTGTTCATTTGTTTCAAGTGTGCTTATAATTGCCCAATGAAGAATAGTTATGATGATGCTTTAAAAATTTTTGTCAGAAAATTCTAAAATCTCTGTTTTAGCTAGCTTTGTCTGACTCTTTCCAGGAAAGGGTGGGAGACTGCCTCAATATTGGCAGGTTATGGTAGGAGTCCAGGTTACTCTCTTGGCGAACCAGAAAACTGTTGAGTAGAAAACATACAGGATAAAGCATGAAAGAGAAAAAGTATGTAAATACAGGAAAAAGTATAAAAACATTTATGAACTTAATGAAAGGTCTTAACATATGTGTGGTTGAAGTTCCAGATTAGCAGGAGAGAAAAAATGTGGTAGAAGCAATATTTGAAGAGATAATGGCCAAAATTCCTCCAGACAAAATGCCTCATCACAGTTTTAAAAGTTCTGTGTACTTCAGAAAGGATGAATGCAAAGAAAACTCTCATAATAAAGTTTCTAAAAAATCTAAAAGGAAGCCGGAGGAAAAAAGACAATATACTGCATGAAAATAATCCAAAATCCAATTGGCAGAACAATAATATGGAAACCAGAGGCAATGAATTGGCATCTTTAAGGTGCTGGGGGTGGGGATGAGGGAACCGATCTAGAATTTTATACCTGGTGAAAAAATATCTTTCAAATGTGAAGGCAAAATAAAGACATTTCTAGACAAACGAAGTTGAGAGATTTTTTTTTTTTTTTCCTTTTTTCGTGTCCGGCAACGGACCGCAACCCTCAGTGTCGCGCCCACACCAGACCAGGACCGGCAACAGGATAGCAACCCTTGGTGCTGCGCCTGCCCCTTGCTCAGCCAGTGAGCGGGAACTGGTCTGTATGTGGGATCCAAACCCTCAGTGGGAGTGCCGCCGCGCTCCCAAGTGGCGCACTGTAGCAGTGCGCCACCGGGCCGGCCCCAGAAGTTGAGAGATTTTGTTGCCAGCAGGCTCTGTGAGTTCTTCAGGCAGAAGGAAGATGATTACTTATGGAAACACAGAAATGCAGGAAGGAGTAAAGAGTATGAGAAAGAATAAATATGTGGATAAATATAAGTGAATATTGATTACACAAAACAATAACATGTCATGAGATGTAAAATATATAGAATTAGCATGCATGGTGAAATAAAAGATGGGAGGTAGGTAAAGGGAGTTAATGTGTTCTGCGTTCATAGTATTTCATGGGAATTTAAAAAAAGCACTAATTCACTTTAGATTGTGTGTTAGATCAGTCAGATTTATTTCAATGGATTGGCTTATGTGATTGTGGGGGCTAGAAAGTCTGAAATCTGTAGTGGCCAGCAGCCTGAAAACTCTTGGTAAGGAGCTGACATGGAAGATTTGAGGCAGAATTTTTTCTTCTTCAGGGAAACCTTAGTTTTGTTCTTAAGGGCTTTTAGATTAGATGAGGCCCACTGATTGTAATAAGTCAAGAATGCTGATTGTATTCTTTAGGATAGCCACTAAAAGATAGTAAAAGAGTGTATAACTAACAATCTAATATAGGGAGCAAACTGGATAATAAGAAATACTTATTTAAAACAAGGCAAGAAAGGAGAGAAAAAGGAACATCAAGCAGGTGGAATAAGTAGTAAACAATAAGATGGATAGTACAAGTAACATCAGCAATTACTTTAGATGTAAATGGACTTAATGCTTTAGCTAAAAGAGAGCCATTGTAAGACTGGATAAAAGCATAGCCTTGCCATATGCTATTTATAAGAGATACACTTTAAACATAAAGACACAGGAAAACTGAAAGAAAAAGGATGAAAAAATATATAACATATCATATTCAACAAGCTAGACGCTAGGAAAGAAACACTATGATAGATAACTAGCATTTCATGATGACAGAAGAGTCAATCTAACAAGAACAAAAACAGTCATTAAATTACAAAGTAAAAGTTTGACAGAACTAAGCAGAAAAATAAAGAAATACACAATTGTAGTGGGAAACTTTAACATGCCTCTGTCAATGACTGATAATGGTAGACAGACAAAAAAAAAAACTATATCAGAAAGGCTATGGAAGATCTAAACAACATGATAAACAAACTTGACTTAATTTACATATATAGAACCCTGTAATTAACATTAATTAGAATGTATCTTATTTTCAAGTGCACAAGGAACATTTTCTAAAATTTACATTGTGCTGGGACGTAAATCAAGTCTCAACAGATTTCTAAATTTAATCATTGATAGTATCTTCTCTGACAACAGGAGATTTAAGCCTGAAAACAATTATAACTAGAAAATTCTCCAAAGTTTTGGAATTAAGCAGTATGCTTTTAAGTAACCCTTGGCTCAAAGAAGAAATCACAAAATATTTTGAATTGGGTGTTAATGGAAATTGAATTTATCAAAATTTGGGGGCAGGCAGCTGAAACTATGCTTAGAGATAAATTTATAGCAGTAAATGGAAATTGTAGAGAAGAAAGACTGAAAATAACTGATCTAAAAATCCATTTCAAGACAGTAGAAAAATAACAGGAAATTCTCCTTGAATTAAGGAGAAGGACTAAAATAATAAAGATAATAATAAATATTAAAAATAGAAGAAATTAGTGAAATAGGATTCAGATTGGGCTTTTTTAGGACAATTGTTAACACCTAAATATAACTATTTTTGAGCAAGTTTATATTTATCATTTTAACTGGACAAAAGTGGCCAAGTTAGAGTGCTATAGCTTGATATGGTAGAAAAGCTCTGGCTTAAAAATCAGCGTGGGACTTCTAGTCAAGATGGTGGAATAGATGGTCCCCAGCATCACTCTTTCCCACAAATCAACTAATTTACAACTATTAGAGAGCAACAACAGGGCCTGTGGCTCACTCGGGAGAGTGCGGTGCTGATAACACCAAGGCCACGGGCTCGGATCCTATATAGGGATGGCTGGTGCGCTCACTGGCTGAGCGTGGTGCTGAAAACACCAAGCCAAGGGTCGAGATCCCCCTACTGGTCATCTTAAAAAAAAAAAAAAAAAAGCAATGACAGCCAAGCTGGGGCCACTAGAGCTCAGGGGAGGAGGAGGAGGAGAGATCTTTGGAGTGCATGAAGGCCAGAAAAACCACGATGAGAGAAAGAAAAAAACCTCTCTGACCATTTTGAGCCCTGGCTGCTTCCAGGCTGGAGCTGCTGAGCACATGGAGCAGGAGCTGGCAAAAGCTGCAGCTGTGCCCTTTGGATGAAGTAGTATGGAGGTGGCAGGGGGGAAGAGGGCCTTGGTGGCCCCCAGGCCAGCAAGACCACTCACAGGGCTCCCATAGACTCCCATAGGACCGAGGAGCCACAGCAACTGAAAAAAAGGAGCCATGCAGAGGCTGGTGAGTCATCACAATGGACTGGTGTATAGCCTGTCCCAAGGGAAGTATTTGCAACATAGGTGGTGGGGGAGACAGGCCCACTGGAAGAACACTGGGACACAGCAAGAACAGCTGATCTGCCCCCCAATCAGCATAGGACCACTCAGAGGAGACTGAGGGAATATAGAATTGCATGGGGTGCAGTTGGATGAAAAGACTCAGGCCCAGACCAGTGTTTCTATGCAACACAGGTGCATTGGATTTCACTAAACCTGGAAGTACTATTAAGTCAACCATTAAAACCTGAGCTGCATGAAAATCCTTCCCCAGGGAATCAACAGCAAAGCAGCAGTTTAGCTCAACCACATAGCTCAAGTACTGGTCCTCATAGCAAGTTCCCCATTTTAGAAGTAAGCAAAGGGCAACAATTAGTTCCAGCCCAGAGTTTACATGGTGGGAACAGCAAATGATCCAACACAGAACTGAAAGAAAAAACACAGTACCCACAACCAGAGACAAAGTTTGAGATTAACTAGTAAAGGTCTTATTTCACCAAAGAACACCTATAACACCTAGAAGGACCAGAAGTCCCCCAGGCTACCAAACCAGAAAGTGGGGACAACCAGGCACACTGCCAGCACCATGGGGCCCACCTGGGGTCCTGAGGTATGGAGCCAGGGACTGGACCCTCTCCCACAACCAGGCACACCACCATCGCCACCACCAACTAGTGACTAGATGCCACAATCACCATGCAGATGGTCCACCAGCCACTGGAGTGCATTGACACAAGGAGAGTCATCAGCAGAGACCAAAGAATAGAAGAGGATGTCTCTCTCCACAAAGCCTATTCCAGAGTGACAGAAGAAGCATCTGCTCTATGATAATATTGGGGGAACTGAGCACACCTCTCAGCATTTGACAAATCATCTAGGCAATAAACCAACAGAGTAATCATTATTCTTTCAGAAGGAGAGAAGAAATCTAGGGTAATTAGAGGGGGGAGGGGAAAGGAAGAGGGAGATTTGTAGAGATTGGACAAGGGGCACAAAGAATAAGTATGATTTGTAACAGTGTATATGCTAGTAATATTGATTTGAACAACATATGTCAACGTTGAACCCCAAAATATGTATAATCAATTACGATTCAATAAAAATAAAAAATATATATATATATATATAAATCAGCACAGTTTGGTTCAAGTCAAAGTCATGTCATGATTGAACCATGTGACCTCTTTATGCCTTATTTGGATTATTTTGCCAAATAGAATTATAATACCTAATCTATTTCATACAATTTTAGATCTTGTATTGGAATAAATCAGAAGATCAGGTGAAGATTTGAATCTAGAATCTTAAGTTTTGGCCCTGCCTCTTTAACTGACTTTATGCTCTTAAGTAATTTATCTAAGTATCTGTTTTTCATTCATGAAATAAGAGGACTGTATTCCCTTCTAGCTTTCTGTATTAGGAGATAAACTATAATTATCCTCATTTCACGAATGAGGTATATAAGATCCAGAGAGGCTAAGTCACCTGTCCAAGAGCACACAGATTACTGGTCTGAAACAGGACTAGAAATAGGTCTCCTGCTTCTTGGTCAATTCTCATTCTCTCTGTCTTTCTCTAGTATTTGTTTATTCACTTAATACACATGTAAAAATTTTTAAATTACTCTGCTGATCATTGGGATATAAAGCTGAATGAGACAAAGATTTTACAGTGAGAATTCCAGGTGGTGATAGTTTTGAAGTGTGTTGCAATAGGAAGGAAGGATACTCTACAAATGTGAGCTATTATTGTTATTAAAAATAATTAGCTAGTCAGTTACAATTCATGTAACATTAAGACTGCAGAAAAGAATCTCAACTTTTTTTTTTTTTTGGTTAAATTTTTATTTTGTCAATATACACTGTATATGATTATTATGGCCCATCACCGACACCTCCCTCCCTCCTCCCTCTCTCCCCTCCCCCCCAAGAATGTCCTTTCCGTTTGCTTGTTGTAACAACTTCATGGAAGTATAGTTGTTATATCTTCTTCCCCACCCCACACCCCCGGTTTTTTTTTGTGTGTGTGTATGTGGGTGAATTAATTTGTTTGTGTTTTCTTAGCTCCCACCAATGAGTGAGAACATGTGGAATTTCTTTTTCTCTGCCTGACTCGTTTCACTCAATATTATTCTCTCAAGGTCCATCCATGTTGTTGCAAATGGCAGTATTTCATTAGTTTTTAAGAATCTCAACTTTAATTGAGAAGACTTTCCATTTATCAGAGAGAGAGAGAGAGAGAGGAAATCGGTCTTCAGATTTGAATAGTGTCCTGAAAAAATCCTGTTGCTGGAGATTTCATAATAACAGTATATTTATATATGACTATATAGTTTCAGAGGATTATTGTATACTTTATCTCATTTATGTATCACTACAACTCACTGGGGGTAGACATGGCAAGTGTTGTTATTCCTGGTTTATCTGTGAAGAAACTGAAGCCTAGAGAGGATCAATGAGTCACTTAAACTCACACAGCTGGTAAGTGGCAAAGCAAAGACTATAACTTATTCCAGTTCTTGGTTCTGGCTCAAGGCTGCCCCTGCCTCACACCTTCATCTTTAAGACCAAGGTCAGAAAAGACAAGATTGATGATAGTTTTGAAGTTGGTGTACTTGGGTGGTGGCTAGATTTCTGGGTGACAAAACGTTGGCTAAAACAATGCAATGATTGAACCCTTACTGTGTGTTGTGCTAAGCTGATGACTTTACGTATTTGGTCTCATTGATACCTTACAACAAACCTATGAGATAGGAATTACTATCCCTGTTTAACAGGAGGGAAAACTGAGGACTAGATTCAGTAATTTGGTCATACTGCTAGGAAATTGGGAAATTGGGATTTGAATAGAGGTCTGCTGGATTGTGCCTTTAACTAGAACTTTATACAGTCAATCTATTACCAGTTCTGTTATTTATGAGTATTAGGGGTGGATGTGAAATTCCTCAGGAGCTCGAGTAAAAGGAGAAGACAGGCATGAATACCTTGGACAGTAACACAGTGGGTACTTGGACACTGTGTATCATCACCTCTTGGTCTGGCTAACAAGCGGAATGTTGTTCTTTAGCTCTGAAATAGCTGGGTCATTTGCGTATTGGCACAAACAACATCTAAGAGAATTGCAGAATTTGGTTGACATAAAAGTGACAACTTATATGGGATGTGATAGAGTTTTTGAACTTTTTGCTCAGAAATGACTCTTTCCTGGCTTGCCACCACATCTGAAGTTTCCACCCCTTCTAGTTTCTTTAAGATCAGCCACTGAAGACCTTGTGAAAAGACAGGCACCACCCTAAAAAGATACACAAAATCAACCATTGAGACTTCAGCACTAATGCCCTAATCATTTTGCTTTGGCACAGAGCAATAACTAAGGGAATGGAACCCAGAAAGGATATGTTTTCAGATGCTACACTACAGTCGGTTTGAGACATGGCTGCTGTGATTTATGGGGATCAGTGTCCCAACTTAATCAAGTATGAGTGAACCTTATGGATCTTCCAGTGTAATTTCAAGGTACATCATTAATGTGAAGAAACAACATTTTATAATAGAAATAAGTATAAAAAGTCTGCAGTATGTCTCCTCTGTGAAATGGAGACCTGTCATCTAAACACCAAATGCGACTCAGTATCTCAGGTAATTATTATGTAATTATTACAACTTTTTCTATGAGAGTGGGTGACTGTTCATGCCTTGGGCTTAGTCCTGTAAAGAGGAACCAAGGCTGTTGAGAGGAATAAAGTTCCTGCTTGGGACTCCACAGTGATCATTTATATAGGGGAAATTCCAAGTGTTGCAAATAGGATGTGTTTTAGAAATTAATGTATGTTTGGAAACCACGGGTAGGAAGTGAGATTTGAGGTAATTCTGGAAAAGGAAGGTATTTGGCTGATGCAGAGACTGAGGGTACTAATGCAGACATAGAGAAGGAATGAAGGATAAGGAAAAAAGTTAGCTTTACTCAATAGGAAAGGAATACACAGTTTAGGGCGGTGTAAACCATCCTTATCTAGAGGCATACTGGCATTTGAGTGTTTTTTGAATATTGATTAATGTGCTTCCTCATAATACATATGCCAATATTGAAGTGGATAAATGACACAAAACTCCAAATTCAGTAAATCACTCTAAGGAGGCAGATAGACATGTTTCTAACCATGCATTTGGCTTAATTCAGGCTCCACTTAAAAATATTACCCGGATTTAAGATAATCCTTAGGGGATTTTGATTCCATTAAAAAGTTTGAGCACAGGATAGATGTAATCCTTGATTCCTCACTTAATAAAATAGAAAGGGAAATGGGTGCACACACACCAGCACCCTGAAATGTCAGATGGTTAGAAGTAACTCATGATTGGAGTGCATTCAGGCAAACAGGAATGCGTTTGGAATCACTGGGTGATGTTTCAAGTGGTTTGAGGAAATGTAGCTCCCCCTTTGCTTTTCAGTCTAATGCAAAAAACAAAAACAAAAACAAAGATTTCTCTTCTACAAAGCATTAGAGAAGCATCTGCACTTATAGTTGTCGCAAGGTGCCAAGGCACAGTATTACTCATTGATTCCTGCCTTGCAAGTCAGGAAAAAGGTTGTAAGTATCTACCAAGTGGCAAACACTGCACTAGTTGCTTTGAAGATAAAGGAAATAGAAAAGAGGAAACCTGTGGTGGTAAAGGAGACAAGGCTACCCTCTGAAAAAATGTAAACTGTTATTATGTGTTAAATATATTGTGTTGTAATCATAATTGCTGGCATTTTTGTAGCACATTAGAGTTTTCAGTCATTTGACAAGCATCTTCTCATTTGATATCAGTCATATATGGAGTGTTTACTACATGCCAGATATTGTAATATATTATCTCATTTAGTCTTTCTAAGAATCCCATGAAGTAGGTGCTGTTATCTTTACAGGGAAGAGTCATGAAAGTCCTGAGGAGTCATGAAGAGGCCAGAACAAGCTTTTTAAATAGATTAGGAAACAGGCTCATAGAGGTTAAATGACTTCCATAGGGTCATTCGACCTCAATGACCTAGTTTTCTTAACCCTTTCTCACGGACAAGTCTACGCTGATACCAGCACGTGAACTTTCCAACTTTAAAATGTCCTTAACTTACTATCTTTATTGGCGCTTTGTGTTGGAAGAAGCAGGATTTTTTGCAAAGACTTTATTCAATAACACATGTGACCGCACAGATTCAGAATGAGGCATGGATGGAGGATTGCCCACCTAGATTTTGAGAGGATGGGTAGATTTGGTTAAATGGGTATCTTAAGGAGATAAATCCAAGACAGGAAACTCTCCTGATGTCTTCTCCAGTGCCATCTGCCTAGTCTCTGTGGTGATGTGTGTGAGCGCGGCTGTCTTAGATTGTGTACTGGGAAGTAGACCTTGAGACAGAGTTTCATGCAGAAAGTATATTGGGAATGTTTTCAGGAGATCCGTCTGTAAGGTAGTGGGGAAGGCAAGATTGGGCAGAGGAAGAAACTGACCTGCATTCCTGTGGCAAAGGAGGTCTCAGCTGATTCTATAGGGAGCTCTGATGCTGGGATGTCCCCTCAGAGTTATCCCATATTGAAGCATGGGGACCAGGTCTTTGTATCCCTTCATAAGCCATTGGCCATAGGCAGTCCCCTAAGAGGGGCCAACATTCTGAACGAGGCAGTTCTCTGCAGCTGAGGGTAATTCCCAGCGAGTAACTCAGCTATGAGTCACCAGAACTCAGTATTCTTAGCAGCTGGGGGTTGAGTGTCAGTCCTGAAGAGGGGATCTGGGTGGACAGCTTAGTGTGCATCACAGTCCATCCCTTGTGTCACTTAAATCCACTTACTTTTTATAAACTTATTACCCTATTTGGGACCATCTTCTATTGAATTTTGGTTGGTCTTGTTTCCTGAAAACTTACAAGTGAAGGGTTAGTAGGAAATGCTACAGCTCTTGCTGCTAAAGTTGATCTCAAGACTGCACAGTTGATTTCAAGCTTCACTATTGCCTTCTTTACCACTCATTCTATATTCCTCTCAACTCTGGCTAGCCGCTGTGCTGGTCTAGGTGGCTTACTTGCTGGAGGTAACCAAACCCTTATCCCAGAGGGTACTGAGCCCCTGGTTACTGCAACCTTCTCAGGCTATCGCTGCTATTTTTATCCATTTACCATTAAATGGTGAGCATGGGAACAGCAAGAGACTCCCCAGTGGACCACCTATTTGCCAAACACATTCTTCCCTACTTCCATTGTTTAACAGAAGCGAAGCCCCTCGTGTTGACCAGCATCAATTACCCTTGCCAGATGGTTGATTCCTTTACTTGCCTGCTGTTCTCTTGGCATAAGGATCCCAAAGCAACTGGGTGGCAGCTGCAGGTTAAAGTTCAAAGGGACTCTTAACTTGTTTCCAAGTAAAAGTATTTCTGCTTTGGGAATTAGGATCTTTGGGCCCACAAAACCTAAACTTGCTGTCCACTGCATATTCTACCTACTAGGGACACAGAATCATATAGGTCACTTAGAGTATATACTGGGTCCTGGATGATAATGCACCATCAATGCAGGGTATTATGTCCAAAATGGCCCCTCAGCTGTATCATCAAGAAGCCATTATACTGCTCTTTCAGGCCAGAGGCTTCTCAGTAGTTCAGTATGTAATAGGACCAGTGGATCCCATGGTCATATGTCCCCTGCCACACCACCTCTGCTGTAAAGTATGTCACTTGGTCTGAGATCATGTTTTGGAGAATCCCATGTTGGCATATTAAACACTTTGTAAGTCTTTGGACAGTGGTACTGTCCAGACCACTAGGCAAGAAAGGCAAACACATACCTGGAATAAGTATTTATCCCAGCCATGATGAATTGTTGACTTTTTCAGGGTAGAAGAGGTCCAATTAACTTTTTGCCAAAAGGCTGGTTGATTTCTTTGAGGGATGGTGCCATACAGGGGGCTTAGCATTGGTCTCTGTTGCTGGTAGGCTGGATATTTAATGATGACAGTAGCAGTTAGCAATAGCAAGTAGCCTTGGTTAGTGGGCTCCCATTCTGTTGGGCTCATGCATAGACTACATCCCTGTGATCATGGCTACCATGCTCACTTATGCAATGTCTCAGCACTGGGCTGGCTGATGACAAAGGCTGAAGTCAGTTGGCCAATGCATTCTTTCAACTTAGTTCTTTCATGTCTTCCACCAGAGATGCTCTCTGGTGAAAATTAACATGTAATAAATGCAAAGATTTTCATCCTTCATGTTTTCTTCTAAAGGTTATTCACATACCTCTTCTCAGACCTCCTTGTCTTCAGTCTTCCAAATTATCTCCTGCCAGGTCCTTGACCAACCAGTTAGGCCACTGCCCATGAGTTAACGTATTTTCTAGCCTTTGACTACTTCCCACATAAGGTGGATGATGGGGCATCGTCCGAAGCTCGGTCCTCTGGAAAGGTTTTCCTTCATTGCTGTCTTCTGGGCCATCCACGAATGGGTTGTAGTGCACCTGCAACTCTACATTGACTGGTAATGAGGGACTCCCTCATTCTTATGGGAATGGTGCTGACACAACAGTACCGAAGAACATGTGAGTCTGGACCACCTGCTCATGTACTTACCTGTGCTCTCTGAACCTGCTCGTGCCTGATCGCTGTTATTTCATTTCCATCTTTTAATAATTTTTAAAAAATTTTTATTTTGTCAATATACAATGTAGTTGATTATTATGTCCCATCACCGAAACCTCCCTCCCTCCTCCCTCTCCCCCCTCCCACCCAAGAATGTCCTTTCCATTTGCTTGTTGTAAGAACTTCAAAAAAAAATTGTAGTTGTTATATCTTCCTCTCCTCCCCCCCCGGTTTTTTGTTTTTGTTTTTGTGTGTGTGTGTGTGTGTATGTATGTGTGTGAATTTATTTATTTATTTTTAGCTCCCAATGGATATCCAGTTATCCCAGCACACTTTAATGAAGAGTGAGTCCCGACCCCAGTGAATAGACTTGATGCCTTTGCTGAAGATCAAATGGCAGTGAGTGCGTGGGTTGATTTCTGGGTATTCTATTCTATTCCATTGATCAGTGTCTCTGTTTTTATACCAGTACCATGCTGTTTTGGTTATTGTGGCTTTGTAGTATAGTTTAAAGTCAGGTAGAGTAATACCTTCAGCTTTATTTTTTTTTGCTCAGCGTTGCTTTGGCTATTCTTGGTCTTTTGTTATTCCAGATAAATGACTGTATAGTTCTTTCCATTTCTGAGAGAAATGTCATTGGAATTTTGATGGGGATTGCATTGAATTTGTATATTACTTTGGGTAGTATAGTCATTTTCACTATATTGATTCTTCCAATCCAGGAGCATGGGATGTCTTTCCATCTTCTTGTATCCTCTCTAATTTCTCTCAGGAGTGGTTTATAGTTCTCGTTATAGAGATTTTTCACATCCTTAGTTAGTTCAATTCCTAGGTATTTTATTTTTTTGGTGGCTATTGTGAATGGGCAGGCTTTCTTGATTTCTCTTTCTGCTTGTTCACTATTGGTGAATAGAAATGCTACTGATTTTTGTGTGTTGATTTTGTATCCTGCTACTGTGCTGAACTCATTTATCACCTCTAAGAGTTTTTTAATAGATGATTTGGGCTGTTCAATATATAGGATCATGGTTTATTTGTTTCAGAAAGATATGATGATACCATGCCATATGGGAAGGTTCAAAGATCTACAGAAATAAATCCCATATTTCCTGGGTTGAGAATTCAGTAATAGCTTGTGAGAATAAATGTTGGTGGCAATTGCCCATAGTTGAGCTGCATCTGGAAAATTTGGCCAAGGGCTAAAAAGGGAATTTCAGAGAGAGTCAAAATACCTCCAGTGTTCAAACAGGTAGGACTGGCCGAAGGCCAAATTATGAAGGAGGCAAAGTTTGTTTTTTATTTTCATACAATTTTGTGCTTGATTTTTTTTTTTTTTTTTTGGCAGCTGGCTGGTACAGGTATCCAAACCTTTGACCTTGGTGTTATACTTGAATGTTTTTATAGTAACAATTAGAAGACGCTTAGGCTTTGGTGTTCAAAAGACCCCATTAAAAATCCTATTTCCACTGTCTTCTAGCTGTGTGGCCTCAGGCAATTTATTTAACCTCTTCGAGACTCAGTTTTCTAGCCAAAGACTGTAATTACTGGTACCTACCTCATAGGGTTATTGTGAAGGTTAAATGAGATACTGTCAGTAATGTGCTCAGCATCATGCCTGACATATAGGAGGTACTTTCTAAATGCTGAATAAATGATTGGACAAATGGTATCTATTTTTATTATTTTGAGCTGATATGTACAGGGTACCCAGTGCACCACCTATTGTGAAGAAAAGGCAAAGGGGGAAAGAAAAAAAGATGAAGATGAGCTTCAGGAAACCTCAAATGCCAGAGTCTGCAAGCTGGGAGGTGGCAGGTACAGAGAATGGTAGACAAGGACATTTTAGAGGTGAAACTGGTGACATGTTTTATATTTCTTGAAGCTCCTCTTCTCCCAAATTCTCTGTCTTGCATTTGAGGTCCCACCGTCTAGCCTTTGTTCTACTCGATGTCCCACCCCTTCTCAACTACTCCCTCATTTCTGCTAATCTTCTCCCCACTTCCCCTCTTTCCTGCACCATTTCCAATATGTTTCTCCTGTTTGGATTGCCCACCTACTTTCCTGCTTATTAAAATTTTACTCATCCCATCTCCTCCATTCAGTCTTCTGGGGTGAATCCAGCTCATGTGACTCCTTCTCCTTCCCCTTCTCCCTGCTACCTTGTATCAAATATTCAGGCCCACAGTTAGTACAGGATGGATGTTGGCTTACTTTATTTGTATATTTCTCCTTTCCCTGCAGAGAGTTTAGGCTTCTGGAGAGCAGCCATCACAGCGCTCAAAAAAAAAAAAAAAAAAAAGTACTGGCTCAATATGTATTTGTGGAATAATTATCTTTTTTTTTTTTTTTTTTTCTATTTAAGCCTTACAGCAAAACAGAGAAGTTCTTGTGTAGAGAATCCTGAGTAATTCGCACTGTGACTTTGGAGATGTGTTGCTTCCCTGGGTCTCAATTTCATTATACATAAATTGAGAATGTTGGGTTTGAGTTTGATCACTAAGGCCCCTTCTAGTAAGAAAAGTACATGATTCTGTAAAATGCAAGGCAATAACTCATATGCTGACACCCAGATCTTTGCATGGCTGGCTTCTTCTCATTCAGGTCAGCTACTCTAACATATGACCACGGCTTTTAATTTTAGATTGTGATTAAGTGCAAAGAAAAGGTACCTTCCTCCCTTCCTTCTTTCTTCCCTTCCTTCTTTTGTTTATTGTCTGTCTCCCCTCCCTCACCTAAAATATGAGTTCCAGGATGTCAAAGATTATGTTTTATTCACAGTTGTATCCTCAGCACCTATAACAATGCCTGGCACACAGTGGGTTATCTCAATCTGTTTTCTGCTGTTCTAACAGAATACCATACACTGGGTAATTTATAAGCAATATAAGTTTATTGACTCACAATTCTGGAGGCTGGGAAGTCCAAGAGCATGATGCTGGCATCTGGTGAGGGTCATCCCATGGTAGAAGACAGAAGCGAGCACATAAGACAGAGTGAAAATGGGAGCCAAACTTATCCTCTTATAAGGAACCTACTCCCGCAATAACTAACCCATTCCTGTGATTATGGCATTAATCTACTCATGAAGGTGGAGCACTCATGGCCTAATTAGTTTGTAAATGTCTCATCTTCCAGCACCTTCACAATGGCAACCAAATTTTAACCTTATGGATTTTGGAGGGGATATTCAAACCATAGCATAGATGGTCTGTAAATATTTGTTTAATAAATCAATAAGGTTCATTCGACAGGATAAATACAATTATACTTAGACTATTAGTAGTCCAGATTCTATACTACTAGAAGACTTCTTATAGCTCAACCCATATTCCATCTAGAACAGCACATAAATTGGCCTGGGTAAATGTCAGGAAGAGCCGTAGCACTTTCAACTGCTTAGACATTATGTTTGCCATGTTGTTCATTTGCTTTTATATTAGTGCATGGCATCTTATAGCCCTAGCTTCAAGAACCACTGTGATGGTGGCTCCAGCCTTTTAGAGGTGATTTGAGGATTTATCTAAATTTATGTGTTCTTTGGACGAGGCTTTCTCCCTTTCAAAGCAAGTCTAGGATCATCATCATCTAGTAAACCATGTTGATACCTTTTCATCTTCCACTGGCCGGTTCATTGTGCTGTCTGATTTACATGGTCTCCAAATAGGTCGTTAAGATCATTTGTATAGTGGTTTGTTCCATCTTCAGTGATTCATTATTTTAAAAGAAAAACAGTATTCACCATTGAGCATGGCTATGGATCTTGTTCTGCTGCGATTCCGGAGATATGATAGTTCTGCAGGTGAATGCTTGCTTGAGGCTCAGGGCTAGTGGAATTTAATGCATTTCTGAAATTGAGTGCTTTGTGTAGGGTGGTTATTTGGAACAGCTAGAGCCTCTAGGATGGAAACAAGGGTCAATCTTAGTCAAACTGTAGAACCAGGGCAAGGGGAGGGTGAGAAGAATGACAAATATGAGCCAGGGACTCTTTTGTGCACAATTATCTCATTTAATGCTCTGGCAAAACAAAGGAGAAAACCAGTGCTTATTGATTTAAATATCTGCCAGCAAATAGACTGAGCTAGTGACTGAACACAGGCCTGGCTGACATCAAAGGCCTATGCTCGGAACAGTGCCTGTTATGAAGTAGGCACTCAGAAAGTGTTTGATGAATGAATGAATGAACGAGCGGATGAATATTGGCCAAGCTTGGTGCTGCTTCTTTGCTATCTCCATCGTGATGCCCTCTCTTCTGCTCTCCTCCAGGACAGCCTGCTACTCTGCTCCCCTCCCCAACTTCGTTGCTCCTCATGGGGTTGCCACCCTCACTCCACGCTCCACCCCTTACCTCACACATTCAGCCTCTTTCCCACCCTGCCCCCTCTAGACCTTCTGGTCTTGACCCTACTCTTTTCAGGACCCTGTCTTTGCTAGGAAGTTGGTAATGTGTATAATGCTTACTGTGTACTTACCAGGATCCTTCTGGAAGAATTGCTTTAACCTAAAGTTGTATCTCTGATAGCAGTTGTTTCAGAAACAGTTGCAATTAAGTACAGGAGCTAGACTTTGGGTGAGAGGGAATTCGAATGTCTTTCAAATCATCCCAGGCTGTCTGCTGCTTATTCTACTTATGCTGAATGAAGTAGAATTGAGAGAGAAGCCGAGGTGCAAAGCAAGTGTGTGTTTGGGAGATAGAATAGAGAATTTAAAGGACATTCCAGCTGTGAGAAAGGAACCACCAGGCGACAGACCAAGACCGTTAAGTTTCTGATGCTGAAGAATAAGAAAAAAAAAAAACCTCTTCCCAAACTTCTTCTCTTAGTGAAAGGATTTTGTGAATAGTATGGGGATTTTGTTTTCCTAATCCTTTAGGAAAATGTGATTCTGTGTAGGACAATCTACTCTATCATATGACCCTCCCTATCATAAGCAGGGAGGTTTAGTAGCAGAGCTTTTCTTAATGGCTCCAAAACCACTTCCTCAATGGTGCTCACTTCACCTCCACTCCCAGCCTTTCAGGGTGCCCGCTTGCTGAATCTGAGAAGGTGAAGGAACTCCAGAGGCTGGCTGCTTATGTTTCTTCCCAATGCAAGAATCTCTCTAATAGTTGCTGTGATACCATCTTGAAAATTTCGTTACTTCCTGAGGCAGCCCATTCAATTGCTTTCAGGCTTTTGGGGTTAGGAAGTTCTCTTATTTGTAACTTCCACCCCTTGGTCTCTGGCTCTCAGGAGGACAGATTCAGGCTTGAGCTTCTACTTGAGAGCTCCAGCAGTCTGTGCTGCAATTACCCAGCTGCAGAGGCTTAATTATAAATGCAGCTCTTATCTGCGAGGAAAAGCACAAAAGGCAGTGCCGAATTAAATTCACAGAACAGTCCTTTCTAGCGGAAGGCCCTCTGCCTCTCAACCCCAGATACAGAAAGGTAGGCAAAAGACACAAACGTGGAATTTAGTTTTCAGTTGACTGTGTGATGGAAGTTCAGCAGTTTCTGTTGCTGAGCCTCTGCATTTTCATTTGGAGTTTCTGGTCTAGGTTTAGTTACTCCAAACAATCTCTGCTGTGTGTGTACACACGCATGATGAGGACTTGGATGGGGAAGGGTGTTAGCAGGGGAGAATGCTGGAGATCTAGATTTTTCTATAATTGACAAAGAAGGAAGACCTGTCTGAAAATTGTTAAAGTCCTCAAGTAAAATCTCTGCACACACCAAAGCCATAATCACTAAATTTGATTGATCATTGAAGATGGAGCCCAACTTTCAAATGTTCTCCCTCTGGACATTGCATCGTTTGCATGTTCAGTTGGTATTTATTGAATGTCCACTGAATGGATAATCCTATTGCTGGTTCTACACAGAATGTATTATCTAAACCACCTGTGAGTGTGAGACTGACTGGGAGAGAAAAGTCAGCAATATTGGTAAAATAATAATAATTGTAGCCACCATTGATTGAGTGCCCATTCATTAGATAGATATTGTATAATTCATATAATCCCTCCTCCCCCATCCCCACCAGTGTAACATCTTCACAAGGTGGATAGTATCAGAGGTTCTGAGACCAGTATGTACCAGAGCTGGGACTGGAATCCAGGCTTTACTGATGGCATAGCCTTGGTTCCATAAAACCACACTGCCTCCTCACAGGAGCAGAGGCAGAAATCAGTCACAATGCAGCAACAGCAAACTTTGTGCTGAAAACACTGAGTCCAATTTAGTCCACATGGTCTCATTGAGGATGCAAAGATCTCAAGGGGTAAGTTTAGTCCAGGCAAACATCCTGGAGGAGGTGTCTTCTTGGCTAAATCATACAATGAATGAAGAATTTGAATTTGCAAGGAAATCAACTTGGCCTTGACTTGGTTTGGGTTTGCTCAAAGATCAAACAAAACTGCCAAATAGAAAAGCTACCCTCCTTCCTCTCCCTTTTCTTTTTCCTTCAGTAAGGAGAATCTTAAAGAAGGAGGAGTGGTCTTCTGTGTCTGGGTGTCTCTTTTTGCTTGTATTGAGGTAGGAAACCCAGTCTCCCTATTCATCTTCTTCCTCCCTCTCCCCTCAGACTGGAGTTCCCATCCTGCACTTTGTGGTTTTCATTTAACAAATGTTAATGAGATGGCATTGTAATCACCGGATTTTATAAATATCGCATCCACAAATTGGACCACAAAACCCAAATGAGCCAGCTGAGCATCTATATTCCATGAGCCTGTGTTTTCCCCACAGTCTTAACCAGAGGATATAAAACGTGTTCCTGCTTTGAAGCTGCTCAGGCCCACGGGTGTCGGATGCCGGAGACACTGCTGTTCGCCTGGTCCTAACTCAAGTGGCTTGCTGGGTATGAGCCTTTCACACAGTCCTGGGTGATGTAAGGGATTTAGGCTTGATCAATTATACCCTTTTCAAGTTAACGCTAGAAAAATGAGAAATTGATTTTTTTGACGAAACAATATTTTAGAAATTCAGGATATAAAAATGGGATTTGACCTCTCTTATCAAGTCAGCTATCATCATGATGATTACAGTCTACAATTATGCCATATTTTGTAGTCACAGCCTAATGTGATCAGCTTGTCAGATTTGTGGAGGGAGAGGGGAGAGAAATGATAAAGCATCCAGCTGTGACTGCTTTGTGGGGTGAGGGGGAGAAACCAGAGGATCCATCTTGTTCAGTAAATCTGCTCGAGTGAGCATCCTCAGACACCGCATCAGACTCTAATAATCCTGCTTCGTCTCTGCAGAGATCTAACAAGCATGAGTACTTTTTCTGGAATTTTAGATTTTTACCTGGTATTTTACATTTTCGCTCAATGTGCTGTTATTGTTATAGCCAAATTATAACTAAACTATATGGTTTCATAATAAGTAAAGAGGTGATTTATATGTTGCAGACAGTCCATCAAGTAGACTGATGGGTTAAACAGCATTTTGAAGGTAGGACTGAGCCTTACTCATTGCTGTATCCTCAACATCTAGCACACTGCTTGGTTCGTAGAACAGGCTTAATCCATGTTTGTTGAATATTTGTAAATAATATTTCATCACTGCAAATGTCTGAAGACTATTCCTTAGTCTTTTCCATTGCAGCTAGTAATATGAAAGAAATCCCAATTCTTTCAAATCTGCCAGTAAAAAATGTCACTTACTTTGGCTAAGTGACTGTTAGCAAGGTGGTTATTTATCCAAACATTTGAGTAATCTGGTAAAAATCTCCTGGTAAATGAAACAAAAAAAATAAATACAATGGAAGGAGGACATGAGAGATTGGGTTAAAAACAACAGTACAGACAAAAGCAACAACAACGCCTCTTCAGATACAGGAATCTGGGTGACTGTATTTTAACTTTCTCATTACTTATTCCCAGCTGCTTAGCTGTTTTTCTCAATACTGTTTGTTTAATCACTATTTAAAATTTCATTACAATCATATGCTGAATTCCTGCATCTTCTTTCAGAATTTCTGTTCAAGAACAGAATATATAGATTCTTCTATATACTCATCCACTAGTAATACACTTTTAATCGTAGTCACTTTTTAATATATTTTAATATCTGCCAAGGCTAGTCATTCATTGCTAATTGTTTTTCAGCAATTTTGGGTTATTTTTTCATATTATTCTTCAGCCTGAACCGAATGGTCACTTTGTCACGTTGTTCTTTGCCTTGCTCTCTGCCTTCTAATCCCAAAATCTGGTTGGAATTTTTATTGGAATTGTGTTAAATTTATTTATTAAATTGTGGGAAAATGGACTAATTTATGATGTTGTATCTCTGTTTGATGTTACATCTCCCATCAATGCGATGGACACAATGCAATGTAGCAGGAAGACAACTAGACTAAGAATCAAGGCATGTGAACTCCAGTATCTCCCGTTGCGACTGTGTGCCTGTTTGTGCCATGGTTATTTCATCTCAGATGTTGAAAAACATAAATATTTTTACAAATCTGAGGATTTATTAATCATGGGCTTTTCCATGATTTATTAACCTTCTCTGTTTGATGAAATGTAGATACCCTTCCCTCAATTCTAGGATTTTGTGTTACATAAAAGATGATTTTATAATTCAATACATAGAGGACTTCTAATTCTGTTTAGGGAGTAGGAATTGCAGAGACCATTGCTTCTACCTTTAAAAGAAAAATCTAGATAAGTTACAAAATTATAACTTTAAAAACACATCAGAGACAATAGCTAAAAGGTGTAAGCAACCCAAATGTCCATCAACAGATGAATGGATAAACAAAATGTAGTGTACATATATCTAAGTATTATTCAGCTATGCGAGGGAAGGAAATTCTGACACATGCCACAGTATGGATGAACTTTGAGGACATTAAGCCAAGTGAAGTAAGCCAGTCACAAAAAGAGAAATATTATATGATTCCATTTATATGAGTTACCTAGAGTAGTCAAATTTAGAGAGACAGAAAATAAAATGGTGGTTTCCAGGGGCTGGTGGGAGATGGGAATAGAGAGTTATTGTTTAATAAATACAGAGTTTCTGTTTGGGAAGAAGAAAATGTCCTAGAGGTGAGTGGTGATGATGGTTGCACAACAGTGTCCCTGAACTATACACCTAAAAATGGTTAAAATGGTGAATTTTATGTTATATATATATATAAAAAGTCAGAGAGCTAAGGACAGAAAGAAACCTAAAGGACATATATTCTGGAAAGTGATGAGCTTTTCCTAGGAGGAAAGAATAGAGCAGTGGCAAGGGGAGGACATGCTAAAGGCAGGGATAAGAAGCCAGCTGAACTTCAAATAACTTAAGAAAAGGTGATTAGAGTTTATTGAGCTATAATTGACATACAATGTCATAAATATATATAGTATATAATTGTTAAGTTTTGACATTAGTGTACACCCGTGAAAACTTCACCACAATCAAAATAATAACTATATCTATTACCTCCAAAAATTTCTTTGTGAACCGCTGGTGATCCTTCCTTTTCATTCCTCCCCTCCTCTTTTTCTCCACCCTCCAACTCCCAGACAACTGGTGATCTGATTTCTGTCACTATAGATTAGTTTGTATTTTCAAGTATTTTATGTAAATGGAATCATGCAGTATGCACTCTTTCAGGTTTGTCTTATTTCACTCAGCATGATTATTTTGAGTTTCATCTATATTGAGTGTATCAATAGTTCATTCCTTTTTATTGCTGAGTAGTATTCCATTGTATGGCTATGCTGCAGTTTTTTACCCATTCTTCTGTTGATGGGCATTTGGCTGTTTCCAGTTTTTGGCTGCTACAAATGAAGTTTCTGTGAGTATTTGTGCAAAAGATTTTGCATATATGCTTTATTTTCTTGAGTGAATACCAAGGAATGAAATGGCTGGATCATAGAGCAAGTGTATCTTTAACTTTTTAAGAACCTGCCAAACTGTTTTCAAAAGTGGTTGTACCATTCTACATTCCCACCAGTACTGTAGGAGAGTACCAGTTTCTCTATGTCTTTGTCAACACCTGGTATGGTCTTTTAAATTTTAACCATTTAAGTTAGCATGTACTGGCATTTAGTGGATTTTAATTTGCACTTCCCTAATGGCTAATGACATCGAACATCTTTTCATGTGCTTATTCGCCATCTTTATACCTTCTTTGATGAAGTGTCTGTTCAAATCTATTGCCCTCAATAAACTTTTAATGGCCACAGATGGTCTAGAATGGCCAATTGGTATCTTGAGGAGCCACAGCCACAGATCAGGTCTGCACTTACCCATAAATGCTTTCTAATGGGCTCCATTGAATACATGAAGGTAGTACACTGTATTAGTTTGCTAGGGATGCCATAGCAGAGTACCACAAGCTGAGTGGCTCACACAACAGAAATTTGTTTTCTCTTCATTCTGGAAACTAGAGGTCTGAGATAATGGTGGTAGCAAGGTTGGTTCCTTGTAGAGCTGTGAGGAAGAATCTGTTCCATGCCTCTCCTGTAGATTCTGGTGGTTGCTGGCATTCCTTGGCTTGTAGAAGCATCACCCAATCTTTGCCTTTATCCTCACATGGCATTCTCTCTGTGTTTGTGTCTGTGTTCCAATTTCCTTTTTTCGTAAGGACACTGGTCATATTTGATTAGGAGCCCACCCTACTCCAGTTTGACCTTATCCTAATCAATTACATTTGCAATGACCCTATTTCCAAATAACATCATATTCTGAGGCACTGAAGGGCTAAGACTTCAACATATAAATTTTGGGGGAACAAAATTCAATACATACATACACCAAAGGCTGGGAGCAAAATAGGAAAGCTAAGAGAAAACCTCCCTGCATATGGATTATTTCCTAGTGCAAGGCCATGTTACTGAAGGCTGTGGGTGGGGCACAATACCTGAGAGAAGTCTATCTAAAGCACTCTGGGTCTTCATTGAATGTACTACAGCATCCTACTGAAAGCTGGGGGCAGAGTGGAGAACATTTGGAGGTGTACTGGCCTCCAACAAGTAAAAGGAAATGCTTGCTGAATATAGGGAATGGGCAGGAAAAATCCCTCTAGGCACTTCAGAATTCCATAGAGTGCATTTCAGCAGCCTTTTGAAGGCTGAGGGCAAGAAAGCATGACAGGGAGAGATATATTTCAATATACATAAAGCCAAGGGAAGGACTGCAGAGCAAAGAGAACTTCACAGCTCCCCCGAATCTGGTACCAGGGCTGTAAAAAAGAGAAATATTGCCTATGGATGGAAAACTTGCAGCTAGGCTTTCAAGTGTGAAGAGGTATTCAGAGTCTTGCAAGTATTCAGATCCTAAGTCCTGATGAATGAAAAATTTTGATCCTGTCCACAAAACATCTGAAGCCAATTGACGAACTGAAACTAACTAAAGCTACGGGAAAGTGCAGACTCAGCTCAACTCTAGATTAGATTGACTCAGTTCCCCATGCTTCAGCTTGAAAAAGTGTACCCTTTTCTGGTAAATATTTTAACTTCAGTCTCTACCATTAAAAAAAATACACATTGTCTGGCATGCAAAAAAAATTACAAGACATGTGAAGAAGCAAGAAAATGTGATCCACAGTGAAGGGAGGGAACAGTCAATGAAATTAGGCCCAGAGAAGGACTAGAGTTAAAATGATCAGACAGGGGCTTTAAAATAACAATGGCAAATATGTTAAAGGAACTAGTAGAAAAGGTGTACAACATGTGTGAACACATGGGAAATTCCAACAGAGAGATGCAAATTATGACAAACAAACAGAAATGATAGAAAGGAAAATATAATATCAGAAATTAATTTATTTGACATGTTTAACTGCATACTGGATATAGTAGAGGAAAGAGTAGTAAACTTGAAATGAGTCAATAGAAACTACTCAGACTGAAGCATAAAGAAGAATTTATGTAAAAATAGAAAAGATGAGTGGAATAGAAAAGATCTTAGATCAGGGTGAAACCAAAAAGTGGTCTATTTTATGTGTAATTGGAATAACAGAAGGGGAGGAGAGAGAGAATGGGATAGACAGAATATTTGAAGACATAATGGCCAAGAATTTCTCCAAACTGATGAAAGACATTAATTTACAGATCCAAGAATCTTTAAGAACCCCAATTCAAAGAAAACCACACCTAGACACATCTTAGTCAAGATGGTTGAAACCAAAGATAAAGAAAATCATCTTAAAAACAGTCAGAGAGAGAAAAAAAGAATAATTACACAGGAGGGAATAACACTAAAAAAATAGCCTGACTTCTCATAGGAAATGGATTATAGGAGACAATGAAAACATAACTTTAAAGTACTGAAGGATAAAACAAATACTGTTCATTTATAATGTTATATTTAGTGACAATAGCATCTAAAAACTAAAATAAAATAAAGATATTTTCAGAAAGACTAAAGCTGAGAGAATTTTTCTTTAGTAGCAAGAAATGCTGAAGGAAGTTCTCCAGGCTAAAGGGAAATGATACCATATGGCAGCAGAGGAGGCCGTATTTCTAGTTTCCAGATCCTGGGGTTATTCAAATAATTGTCTAATTGTTCTCCCTAGATGGGCTTGGTCTTGGGGTGCTGTAAACTTGATCATTCTTTCCAAGGGCCTGTCTTAGGCTTCTGGGTCACCATCACAAGCCTGAGATTATGGCTTGTGCATCTCAAGGGTGGTCTCTGATTACAAATCAAGGTGAATGAAGTCTGCAATTGGAGTTACTTAATCCATATAGGAGCAGATGAGAAGGAGCCACCAAGATGGGAGCTGAGTGGGTAGAAAACTACAGTCAATATGTGAGGAAGATCCGTGTAGGCAGAAGGAAAGCAAATGAAGAGGACTACCCTGAAGCAGATGCTGGGACCATATCTTAGTCTGTTCAGGCAATAATAACAAAATGTCATAGACTAGGTGTTTTACAGACAACATAAATTTATTTCTTATAGTTCTGGAAGATGAGAAGTCCAAGGTCAAGATTCAGGCAGATTTGGTGTCTGGTGAGGCCCACTTCCTGGTTCATAGATGGCACCTTCTTACTGTGTTTTAACATGGTAGAAAGGGTCAAGGGAGTTCTCTAGGGTCCCTTCTATAAGGATTCTAGTCCCATTCATGGGCCCTCATGATCTAATCACGTCCCAAAGGCCCTACCTCCTAATACCATCACATAGGGGGTTAGGATTTCAGCATATGAATTTGGGGGGGACACAAACATTCAGACCATAGCAGATCTCTTAAATGGGCTGTCAGAGAGTAAACTCTACCCACAACAGGGAAATTGTCTAGATATTCAGCAATAAGGAACATAGGGAATTACAAAAGGCAAAGAGAATTATAATGATCTCTGATCCCTTGTCCCTGGTTGATAGTTCATGATTCCCTTCTTTAGATAGGATCCAGATCAACCCAAGCCTCCTCCTTTTATACCAGAGACTCCCCGAACTTGCGTCTTCCATCACCCCTCCTCTCTTCTCTAGTGTTTGCTGGATTCATCACATGGAAAATCTTCTCTGTTAGGGCTGGATCAAAGAGAACTAATAAGCCATGTAGTACTCCCTGGCACAAGAGGATCGTTTCCTGGTCTAGATATCCAGGTTGGGTGTGTGTGATGTGGTGTGTCTCCCATCAGGATACCCCAGGCTACCAGTGGGAAGAATCAGTTAGGCCATTTCTTCTTAGTGGCCTTCACATTACCTATAGTTTTGTCTTCTAAGAATGAAGGTTCCAAGTAGTCATTCTGGTATTGACGTCCTTGGAGGCAGAAAACTTTCTTGTAAGCGTTCCATTTTGAAAGACATAGTTCTTCCAAGGGGAGGAAACAAGTCTTGTGGCCATTTTAGTTTCTGATTTTCTATTGAACTTGGACTTTTCTCTCCTTTAAGTCACTCAATCAGTCTCCATTACTATTGTCTGCGTGTTGTTAAAGATAGTTTCAATGTGTCCCATTTCTGAGAAAAATATCTCTGACTAAATTTCCACCTTAGTTCCCAATAGGCTTTGTTTGCTTATTAGGTCACAAAGGTTTCTGGAAGCTAAATCAGACATATTAGTGTTTGTGACTAAAGTTGCTTAGATCTATATCTTTCTATCTGTGATACCCGCTGCAAAGATGAGAATGAGTTTTAAATTGATCTTTACGGTGTTGAATAACTGCGTCCACTGAAACACTGTAGACACTTCTTCTGAACTTATCACTTCAGGTCATAGGCTGTTCACCTTTCATATTTTCTCCATCCACATTTTGTTTTATTTTATTTTGTTTTCAATGTGTTGCCTGCACCTTAGCCAGAAAACTCACATACATAAGATCAATATCCTTGGCACTTAGCATTGCTTTGGTGTAGGAAATGAGTTCTTGTACATTAGGAATGTCTACAGAATTTGTTGATATTGGAAATGATGTTTGATTTGTTTCTGAACCCGTTGTTGGAAGTACGTCCATTTACTGTCTACTGATAGTGAAGAGTTTTGTAAAATATAATTTGAGGACATAACTTTTGTCACCCAATAATACTGTCAGGCTTTTGCTGGATGGATTTGTTACCTTTGAAGAGGAGTAATTATGCCTGGAGGATATCTGAGTCTGTGCGTCACTGAATTGCATTCCATGGGCTCTATCCTTTCGGTCCTTGAATTATCTGGTGGATGGATACTGTGGTAAATGGATGTAGACGGTTGAGTTGTGGCCCCCAAAAGATATGTCCACATGGAAACTTGGAAGGTGACCTTATCGCAATAAAGGTCTCTGCAGATATAATTAAAGTAAGGATCTTGAGACAAAAATCTTCCTGGATTTGAGTGAGCCCTAAATTACATGGTGAGTCTTTATAAGAGAAAAGAAGGGGAGACAGACACAGACACGCAGAGAAGGCCATGTGAAGATGGAGGCAGAGACTGGGGTTATACATCTATAAGCCAAGGAATGCCAAGGTTCTGGCAAGTACCAATAGAAAGGACAGAAGCAATGAAATGAATTATCTCTCAGAGCTTCCAGAAGGCATCAACCTTGCTAACACCTAGAGTTCACACTTCTGGCCTCCCGAACTGTGAGGGAATAAGTTTCTGTTGTTTTAAGCTACCGAGTCTGTTCTAATTAATTATTGCCATCCTAGAAAACTAACAGAATGAAGGACAAATGAAATATTTTATATACAGTAAGGAGCTTGTTACCTAAACCAGGGGTTGGCAAACCATGGCCCCATGGACTAAATCTGTCTGCTGCCTGTCTTTGTAAATAAAGTTTTATTGTAAAACAGTCACACTCATTCATTTATGTATTATCTATGGCTGCTTTTGTGCTACAACTGCAGAGTTGAGTGGAGTAGTTGTGACAAAAATTGTAAGACCCACAGAAATGAGTATATTTACAATTTTGGGGGGGTGCAAATACAGATTTACTTGAGAGAGAGACAATGGTAGGTAGGAAATTCTGTGGTGATTCCTTTGGCCGCCCTAATAATATCTGCTTTGAAAATCGGTGTGTCATATTTTGAATTTGTTTAGAGTTACAGCTCTCCTATAGAAGTGGAGATATTGATTTAAAAAGGTTCAACAAAAACAACTGATCTATAGGATTTGTGTAGCCTCAAAGTAGATTGCTTAGTTCAACCTCTTCTTTTTGACTTCCTGGGCTTAATGTGAATTGGAAGCATTATTAGGTTGGAAGGATTGAGTAAGCAATAAACATACTCTCAGAATAAGGAAAAGAGCTATCTATCATTGTATTGAAGGTCCGTCTCTCCCAGATGGTCCTGGGTGCTTCTTATTTGATTAGTAATGAGAATGTGATTGGATGGGCTTTCTCCCTGGAGTGCGTGAAGTTGCCTCAGCTTCTAACCAAGAGAGGTTGTAACTAAATTTAAGTAGCATACAACAATAGCTTATTTATTTACCTTAGGTTAGTACACAAAAGGCATTATTCCTCTGTTGAGGAAGTCGTCCTCAATGATGACGCATGCTTTCCTCCTAACCTTTTTGCAAGTTTTCTAGGGAAATAAAGATTTAGAAATTTGGTCATTGACATTCTGTTTCTGACTGGCTTTCAAAAAGATGCCTCTTAGAAAAATTGTTCATACCCCTTGAAAATTAACTTCACGGGATTTATCCAAGGAAACAATCAAACATTTAATTATGAAGAAGTTCATCAGAACATTGTTTATAGCAACGAAAAATTGCAAAGAACTTACCTTTGAAGTCCAATAAAGAATTTGTTAAGTTATAGTACTTTCATACTGAGTTTATCATAAAGTATTTAATGACATGGAAAGATGCTCTTGAAATATTTTTAAGTAGAAAAAAGCAGAAAACACAACAGTGTGTATGTTGTACAGTAAACATACACAGAAAAACAGGTGAAAGGTTTAGGTGATTTTTTTACATTCTTTTGCTTATCTCTATTTCTAATGCTTTTTCAATGAATAGTTTTGTAATAATAAAAATTAATTTAAGTAAAATGAGCAGACTGTCATTTTAAACACTCTTTTTTAGAGTTGAGAGTCATTAGTTGATATAAAAATAACTTTCTTTTTCTTCTTGTAAAAATAGATAAAGTACTTAAATTTTTGCTCTCTATAGCAATATTTGGACAAGTCACTTTCTCTCCCCAAGCCTGAGTTTGTTTCTTCATCTGACAGTAAGAACGCTGAATTCATTGAATCTCTAAGTTCCTAATCACCCATGACATTCTGAACGGTATTAATGTTCACAGCAAGATATTCCATCAGCTCACCCCACTTACCAAGAATCACACATTCAAAATTGGGGATACCTCTGAAGCTAAGGCTGGTACCAGCCACCCTCAGACCCTTGGACCCTGTGGAAACACAGCTGGAGAAGAAACTCACACTCCTGCTTGGACTGAGACAGAAAGCTGAGCTTCATCATCGGCCGGGAACCTTGGTCAGGTTGGCACTTTTATGAGGGGGATTTCTCTTTTTTAAAAATCCTCTTTGTCTTGATCAAGCTGTGGTAATGCATTTTCTTAGAAAAAAAACATTCTACTTTTAAAACTTAATTTGTACTAATCAGCCCCAGGCAGAAAGCTTTCAATAAACCTGGTGTCAATTTCATGTTTTGCCTAAGTTAGTGAAGTGTTTTGTTTTGTTTTAGAACAACTTACCATTTCTGGGTGTGGGGGGTGGGGAGTGGGGAGGAACATCAACCTGGCAAATAGTTTTCAGAAAATATAAGCCCTGAGCATTGCATTTGGCCTCTAAAATTTTTATTGCCTTCACTCGAATTTAATGGAGCCATCCTTTTCTCTCTCTGCCTCTCTCTGTCTCTCACTTGCATTCCCAATATTCCCTGAAGCTTCCCAGGATAAAAGATTTCCTCTTGTAATACAATGAACTGTTTCCCCAATAAGACTTTTAAGTATCTTCGGGATAGGCATTGTGATTTTGCTAATTTTGTAACATGTTCATATCCTGCCCAGTGTGTATATAGTGAACAATAAGGGCTTTAGATTTGAACTAAAGAGCTGCAAGCCCTTTCAGATGCAACCATGTCCACTGAAGGTGGGGTCTTTTCAGTCACACTTGTAGTTTCACCCTACTCGAGTTGCTTCCTTTGTAATCAGCCAGGGACAAGAAAAGGATGTGTTTGGGTGCATTAATATGCTGGAACATTTTTGACGTTGGAGCATGTTTATCGAGAAAAATAATTCCTATGACTTCATTCATACATTCAGTCAACAAATGCTTTTTTAGTATTGTTCATAGTGCTGAGGCAGCATGGTCAGAGACGAGCCAAGACTTTTTGTGTCTGTGCTATAGGCACAAAAAACGAGGAGATAATGAAAAAGAGTTGAAGAGATACACAGACTCTGTGGTGCATCTGTTCAACCATCTGTCCATCCATCCATCCATCCTAGAAATATTAACTGAAAGCTTGCTAAGCTCCCAACATTGTTCGAGGCATTGGGGGGCATAGTGTGAATAAGACAGGCAAAAGTTACTCACTTTGTAGATGGTGGAACTTATAATATTATGGGAGACACAGATAAACAATGAGTGAACAAATTAATAGTGTCATTTCAAGTGACAAAAGAAAATACTGTGGAGAAAAATAGCATAGGTTAAGGGGTTACAGGCTGATAGCAGCAGTCAGGGAAGGCTCTTTGAGGGGGTGACCTATGAGAGACTGGAATGGGTGGAGCTGCAGAGGAAGGAGCTCTGGACTGAGAGCCAGGCTTAGTTCTCATTTTGACTCATCACTAACCGTGCAGCACGAACCAAGTCCAGCAGCATTTGTCCTTCATCCAATTACTGATTAAATAAAATGATGTATGTGGTCGTAACATTCAAGAGTAGTGCATTATTATTAATAATGTTAAGGCCTGTTGAAAGATTTGCATTTAAAAGACCTACGGAAAAATCGTGCATGGGGATGCTTTTGGTATTTGCTGCTAGTTCATGGATGTAAGATAGCCATGCCCAACCTTTCTGGAGTCCTACAAATCTCCAAAGAGAAGACTTCAAAACACTAAGAATGAAAAATAAAAAAGGACACACTCAGTGTCTTCACTGGATGAAGTGTGAGTGTGTGTTTGTGCATGCATGTGTGGGGTCTTCCAAATGGGACAGAGACAACCAGCAGTGTTTTCCAATGCACATCAAAACAGTTTATTTAAAAACAATGCATTCAGTACTGTGTTTGGCACATGAGGCAATGAGGCAGGCACATTCACACATCACAGGTGCATTTGGGGAGCTGTCGAAGCAAACCATAGCGTTTTCTTCACAAACTATAGTCACAATATACACGCAATTACCTCTATGAAAGTGATTGTCCTTGGTTGCCGGGAAGGCAGAAGATATTTACATGGTCCTCAGTCCAGCAGTGCCAGCTTCCTTCAGGTCTCTGTGGCCCTCATAGTCTAGCAGCTCGTTTCTGAGGGCAGGTGAGGCTGTCTCTCCCAAGAGAGGTGAGTCCGATTTGTAAGGACTGTGGCTTCTTCCAAAGAGTAAGAGAAGTTCTGATGTAGCTGGGAAGGGGTGAAGTCTTCCACCAGTCTCTCAGCATAAAATGGCATTTTCCAAAATAAATGCACCAAGGCTGTGTGTGTGTGGGGGGGGAGGTCTCCATGGTAATAACCATACAAGAAGCACATATTTTCCCATGCTTCTTGCTCATTTAATAACTTACATCCACTGTTCTCCTGCCTTTTGACCTTTTGGTTTCATTATTACTCTATAAAGAGCTTTGTTCCTCATTCTACACTGCTATAATAAGCTTTAAAATTATTCTAAAATGAAGTGGTGAAACCAAAGTAGGCTAAGTGAGAGAGGTATCACAAATGTTCTTTTGTATCCTCTTCTAATTGATGCTTTTACAGTGGATTGTCAACTCCCCATCTAAAGAATGGAGGCTGCATAGTGTGGTGTAGTAGAATCAGTGATTGGGAGACCCAGACTTTAATTCCAGTTGGCTAGCTGAGCCAACTTCTGACTTTCTGAACCTCAGTTGTCTCATCTCCACATTGAGGATGTTGATCTGCAATGTAGACCTAAGACAATGTCTAGATCTGTGAAGTTCTGCTATGGACTCAGGCGACTATCCCATGTGAATGAACAATACTGCACTGCGATGTTTCAATACATTTGTTCTGTGTCCCGATAGAATTTCATTGCTAATTACTAATGCTTCATGATTAGATCTCAGCCCATCAATAAACCCTTTCCAGGGCTCTTGGCTGTAAGGCTGTTTTTCTGCGTAGTATAGACTCAGATCTGGATCTTAAAATGTAATTAGAAAGCATTTCTAATAAGGAGTCCAGTTATTCTAAGTCTTGCAAAATGGTCTAGATTCCAGATTTCCCCCTCCTTTTTGCAAGCGCTTCATTGACTTTATTCCACCTATATATGCTGACCAAAATTCTCTCCCATTGTCGATCAATTTTTCTTCCCCACCTTCCTAGCCAAAAATGTTAAGGGAGTAGCTGGTTTTGCCGTGAATTTGGTCATAATAAAAAGGAGGTCTACCTGTCAAATCCCTTGTGCTTGTAGCTTTGGACTTAATCTCTTTGGTGTCAGGAAAACAGCCAGAAGATGAAGGCTTACTTTGTGCCAGGCTATGTGCAATTTGTTGAGAATACAGAAAAACATCTGAACGTGTACCTGACTCATTAAAAACCAAGTGTAGCTTGCTCAGTATAGAGAAAGAAGCTCATTTTGATGACTGTTAAGAACAGAAAGCAGAGGTATATCCTGGCCTTTTAAACATAATATGGAAAATGTTCAACTTGAGTTTCAAACATTTACAGTCTAGAAATGCCTTGCAGAACCTGTAGGATGTTTTACTACAGCAAGGAAAGTAGATTTTGTCCTTCATGATCTAATTTTATTTACTACATGCAGAATAAAACCTATGGCCATTCATTGTGTCCCTGGAATGAAGTACATACATTTTTTCCAGCATTACTCTCCAAAGGATTTAAACACACCTAAGAATGACTCCCACCAGAAAAACTTTCAATTTGCAAACAAAGCTTGTTCTGTGGACTCCCAGTGTATTTGATTTTTAAGCACTCAGTAGGGAGTGCACTCACAACTAGTGATCATGAAGGGCAGCTGCTGTACTGCCCAGTGTCAGAGAACTGCAGTGGCCAAATGTTTGTTCGTAAATTTTTTTCTTCAGGGTCCAGCCTTATGCTAGCTTAGCTGAGTGCAAAGCATGTCATGACACCTTGCTTTAAAAGTTTGCCCAGTCAGCTGCGGGAGTTGCCCAAAGATGTTCCTATTTGGTGATGTTTCTTGACCATTAGAAATTTTTCTCAGGGCAATCAAGTCCAGCTGAGTGCATATGCAAGCTCTGGGGATGAAGCTTAGCTGGGTGTCCCCTGGTAGGGTACAGACCTTGAACCACAGAGCCTCTTCAGGTGTGTGGAGACAGGTAAGTCTAGCGGGTGTCTTGTTCTTCCCCTGCTCCTTTGCAGGCACTATTTTACAGATGCCTGTGAATTTTGTGCTGTGTCAGAAGGATGAGGAGCAAGTAGACAGTGAACAGTGAAAACTATAGAATCGGGGAACATGGCAATACAATATAGGATATGAAAAAAAAAAATTCAGCCAAACATGGCACTTAAAAAATGTTTACCTGAAAGGTCACCCGTAGAAATCAGGAAAGCAACTGACCATGATGGAAATGGGGGGCATTTGGGAGTCCCTCCAAAGCTACTGCTAACTTCTCAGGTATTCACAGACTCAAATTGTTTGGGTAGTGCTGTGCTAGAGCTAATTTATACTGACTCTTGAAAACAAATTGCTACCTTTTCAACTGGTTGACATTAAGTTAGTAGCTTGAAATCGGCTATGATGAGAGTATCTACACAATGTAAATGGTTAAGTGCTACAAATGAGGGTTCCACTCTTCTCCAGAGCCAGTTGTTAAACATTTAGCAGCACACCAAAAAGTTAAAACTGTCTCTGAATCACACAGAAGGGAAATCAAAGAAGCCATTTAGTAAGTTTTTGCATGTGCACAGCTGTAGAAAGAAACCTGGCCAAAACTTTAGTAGGATGTTGGCACCTTATCCAACAGAGGCCAGTACATGGCAGCTAGTAATAACTGACCACTTCTCTTCTACTGGATTTGTCTTAGAATTTTAATGCCTTGAACTGGTGATTAAAGGTTTTGCATGTGCACAGCTGTAGAAAGAAACCTGGCCAAAACTTTAGTAGGATGTTGGCACCTTATCCAACAGAGGCCAGTACATGGCAGCTAGTAATAACTGACCACTTCTCTTCTACTGGATTTGTCTTAGAATTTTAATGCCTTGAATTTCCTTTTTCGATTGGTTTCATTTTGGGCATTACCTAGAGGCTGAGAAATCAGACCCCTTGAGGAATATTTTAGGCTCTGGCTGTGATTTCTAAATTGAATCTGAATGAATCATTTAACTTCCTGTTTCTCAATCTATCCATTTATAAAGATTAATGACCTAAGATATGCCTCTCAGTTTGAATTATAAAGAGTGAAATATAAAGAGCTGGTCTTGGGATAAAGTAGATTAAAGCTGTGCTCCCCACTTTTTCTTCAGGATTGCATTCATTCTGGCTAAATTGACAAGTTATTCTTCACTTGCAAATTAGGGACTAGGTCAATTTAGCCAAAGCAGTTGAATGGTTGAATCACTAACTGTGTCTACATTGCCATGTATAATGATAACTTCAAGAAACACCTGATACTAATTGCACAAGAAGTGAAAAGCTTTCAGCTACTTTGGCCAAAATGGTATCTATGACTGTGCTATATATATAACTGGTTTCCAAATGCTGGCCATATCAGAATCAGTTGGGAATCTTCGTAAGTTGGACTTATCCCAGGACATTGTAAGTCAAAGCTCTGGAGTGAGGAGCAAGGATTGTATTTTGAAGAGTTCCTCATTTCACATAGCTATGTTTGCTGGTGGAACAGCAGCATAACCCATGTCCTAGCCCCAGAACCCTACTGTAATCTTAAACTGGAATCAGTTATTCTGCAACGAGCTCTCTACCGTGATTCCACTCTAATCAACAACAAAAGAATGAGCTTCACTGAGGGTAAAAACATCTATTCAAACACATATGTCTTCAGTAATAAGTCATCACAATAAAAATAAATTTTCAGAAATACTGCATAATACAATAATGACATTCAAATATTGTATCTATGTAGCAAAGCAATCAGTGTGAGCAAGGCATAATTAGTGGCTTTGGTCCTTGGTATCAACTCATCTGTGGCTTTGCTTGTTTGGGCCACAGAGTCCAGACAGGTCAATCGGTTGGCCAAGGTGCCCTAAATCCCAGCACCTGTGATGTCCCACCTGGGCTCTTCGGCCGCTTACCCACAGCTCCAACTCTCTGTAAGCAAAAGGACGGTTCTACACATTCAGGGAGAACTAGAGGCTTAAACAGAAACTTTTGCCTAGTGCATTCAAACAATTATGGGAAAGAAAATTTGAGGATCCAGAATTATACAGAATATTGCTCAGTCTGTTATTTTGCACATGAAAACCCACCAAAGTTATTCATTACTATTTGTACATCTTTTTAGCATATTGAACTAAATGCAATAATTCAAAGTTGAAGTGACTTATCATATGGAAGGAATTTCTTAACTCAAGGGAGCCCTGCTGAAAATTATACATACGGAGAAATACATAACCATTTTCAGGTTTCAACTGCTAAATTATTCATATATATTACATAAAACAAGATTTTAAGCTGAATAGATCATTGGTTAAGATTCCAGCTGTCAGCTATGAACCATCAGTAACAGAATTGTGATTTACCAAACCGTGATTTCCCAGGCATTTCAGTGGAGAATAGAAGTGATTACCAGGGGGCTGTTTTATACCGAGGTAAGAATCTCCTTTGTTGTTTTACATTGAGAAATAATTTTTTGGAGGGTGAGAATCCTTTTTCCTCCTTTACAGCTTTTCTAACTTATTTTATGTGCCCTGTGGATTCCAGATCAAAATCACTTTCCCTTTGAGTCTATTTTCATGTGATGCAGCTAAAGCCAAAAAGTACTAGATAAGGAGTCATAATTTCTCCACTAGTTATCCATGTGATCTTAGGGAAATCACTTAGCTTCTCTGCTTCTCCACTTCCTCATTCGTAAAGTCAAGAATTAGGACTGGAGAAGCTCAAAGCCTCTTCCATTTCCAGTGTCCTAGCATTCCGCAATGTTGCCCTTGATTCCTTTGGCCTGAGGTCAACATCACTTTGTTATCTAAGAATGTCTAATAATTAGTGCCTAGCCTAAAGTCAGAAGAAATTTTCTTCCGTTCCCCAGCTTCCCCTCCAAATTAGGTTTGTCTTGGCATTCACATTTGTGGACAACTGGTGGGCCTGGGCACTAGGGGGATGGGGAGGGGACTCTACCTTTGCACATCCTTGCTGGTAGCCCCATGGTCATGTGCCTCACATCAAGGTCACAGAAAGATGGCACAGCAGTCACAGTCAGCACTGCTAGGCACACAACACTACTCAACACACAGCACTTTTACAATAGTCAAGGACACTTAAGACACCGACACAAAGGTGGAGGAACCACAGATGTTTTAATTATCAAATATGGGAAAGATTTTTTTGGGTGCAGGAGAAATTCTTGATACCCCCTTTTAACCCAATCTCCCCTGGATCTACATGTCTGCACATGACACACAGAATCACCGATGAGTACTGAGGTTCTAACGTCAGATTGCCATCCATGTTTGTGGTTTTGTTTCCCCCCTCTGTGACTTAATTGGTCATTTGTGTTGGTGTCATGTACAGACAGCCTTGGGGGCTTTGTGGTGAATTTTACTCTCATAGCTAAAGGTGGACTCTGCTGTGAGTATCCTAAAAACAAAGAAAGGTTCTGACAAAAGGATGTACTCAGTCTAGAACCAACAAATGAGGTCAATTCCAAAGCCAGGGATATGTATCTGTAGCTGAACCAGGAGGGAGAACCCATTGGCCCAGTCTGCCCAGTTCACTGCCCTTGATTATCCAAGCCTGGGAGCTGTAGGAGAGCCAGCACATTCTGGTTGCTTATAATGTTGCCTTTCTAAAGAGGACACATGGGACCCATCAACTCTTTTGGTTGTGAAAGTGGATATATAGGTTAATCTTTGAAACAGTTGTTAAAAACAAAGAGAGATTTTTATGTGATCAGCTAGAAGCTGCTTTTCTTACAAAGGAAAGAGTGGTCTTTGGGGATTATCTCCAGGAAATCCTGCCTAGAAATAGGGCTGAGCCTGATCTTTAGGCCCTTCTAGTTCTGGAGATAAGTCCATTTCATTGTTTTGAATTTTTGTTAAAATAATAGATGAAATGATGGTAAGGGATGAGAAAGTCCTCCTACTCTAAAATTAAGATGAAGCCAGGAGTGCACTGAGATTTTAAAAATCCCTCTGAATTTAGAAAACAAAAAACTTTGGCATTATGATGAGATCAAATTTAAATAGTCTACCATGGAACAGTTAACTGGTTTTAGGTATTCTGGTCTTTTGCTCTTTTAACTTGCCTGTTCAAAGTATCTATGTATTTATATTTAGTGAAAACTAATGGGCACATAGGGATTAAAACTCCAGAGTCAGAATTTGGGCCCATGTAATATCGGCATTAATATCACTTAGCTGTAACCAAATGAACTAAGTGCTTAGGAACAGCCCACTAAATACTAAATACAAGATTGTCAGTTATCAATCTTGCAGTGATCCTAATGGAACACAGCGTGAGAACGATAGCACTGCCCTCGTTAAAATGACAGGGAACAAACAGAATGGTTTTGACGCCCATCGAATTATACCATTGAATTTAGAAATATTTTTCTTATTTCCCCTTATAATTGTTTCAAGTATAGAGCTGTTTTAGTGTTTCCCATCTCAAAACATCTATTCCTATTTTTTCCCATTTGGAGGATTGTCATTCACATGACGTTGTAAGACGTATCACACTTGGTTACATGTTTGAACCTGAATGGTTTTTCTTTCACTAGTTCATATCTGGATCTATGTAAGCTGCTCTAATTAGTTAGTTTTCTGAAAAGAATAAGACAGCTTTAGGACCAGGCAAAACATGAGCATAAGAACTGTGTCTTTCCTTATTGTATTTGGTTTAATTTTAGGCCCTTCTCAAAGAGGGGCAGTGACCTGATTACTGAACTACAGCAATGATTTTTAATAGTATTTGTAACACTGTAAGCAATCTAGATGAGATTTCTGGAAAAGAACGAGCTACCCTTCAAGTGTATAACAAATGTGCTTGACTGGCATTTGGAAAGAAGAAAGAAAGTCTTATTAAAATTTAACATCAACTTGGCCAGACTTTGGGCTGAACTGGAAGAATAAAGTGCTGCTCAGTAAAAAGCCAGGAATGGGAGTGATGTGATTTCTACTCCTGAGGCTGAAATAATGAAAAAGAGAATGAGAACGGCCAACTAATTCCTTCGTGGCAGGGCTACATAATCTCAAATTCCAAGGGCTATTTAGTGCCAAATCTTGCCAGTGCACAATGGCTTTTCCCTTTGAAATGTTTAATCTGTACGTGTAAAGATCTGATTTCATCAGAAAGAGGGAATATCTAGTGTCTACAATTGTCCTGAAGAGAACAAACAGTTGTGGATGGATGGTGGTGAACACGATCCTGAAAATGACCTCACCTCTCGAAGCTTCTCCTCCACCCTAATCCTGCTGGTTCTCAAAGGCTGTGAATGGGCAACATAGTTACAACACTTTAGGGGTATATAGGACTCCATAACAACTTCTAAACATTCTTCTTCCTTTCCCTTTCTGTCTCCCAGAATCTTAAACTGACTCATTGCTTCTATATTCTGAGAAAATGCCCAGCCCAGTACTTGGGTTGTGATTGTGGGACACACTAAACCTAGGCTGGAATGCCCTTGCAGATGTGGCAACCGTGCTATTATTTGCCATAACAGCATATTTGCACTCATGTCAAGAGATGCAATGCCCCCCACGACTCCGACTTTCTTTGTGACAGTGAAGGAGGCACTGCATTAGGTGCCACACACCACAGAGGGAGCACACTGCTGTAGCATGGCCATATGGACTAATGAGGACTTCATAAGAGGCATTTCTTATCAAAGTAATATGAGGGGATCCTTCATGATTTTCTCAGTTTGTCATGAAACAAAGTTACCCAGAGCCTTGAGCACATCAAGTACAGATGCAACACATACAATCAAAGCTAATTCAATAGGATTCCTAGCAAATTATTAAACTCCACAGTGGTGGGGCAAAGGAGTGATTGCAGGGAGAGGGAGAGAGATAATAGAGATAAAGAGATAGAAAGAGAGACAGAGATAGAGATAGAGATGAGATAGATAGAGAGAGAGAGAAATATGAGATATGCAAACCAGTTTTTTATGTTTCCATTTTGAAGTCTGATCCCACCAGCAAAATTGAGATCCTGCCCCAATTGTCCAGAGGGCTCTGATTATGAGGACTATATCTGAGCAGAGCTGTAGAAACTATAGCTCTAGTCCTCATAAAAATGGGAGGCAGTTTATTATTAAAATACAAACATGAAAATACTTCATACCATTTCATTAGCAGCATAGTTCCAAATGCAACATTCCCTTTATCAATCAAGTTTAAATTATCTGGCTTCAACGTATCTGTCCTGCTAAATCTGCTAAGACCCTTAAAAGAGCAGTGCAAAAGAGGGAGAAATGGCAGACAAGCCTCATAAGACATTCTCTAGGGTTCTATTCCAAAGACTATTCAATTTGATTTGGGGCACTTTTTAAATGCCACTTGGCACTTTCCGTTGGGAGTTCTTAGGCACAGTGTGACAAAGTCAGCTTGGTGAGCCCCTCCCCATGCATCCGGTACAGCAGCTGAAACTCAGCAGGCAGCTGGTGGGACTCCTGCCACTTGGTGGTAAATTTGGTTCCTTTTTTGTCATAGTAATGGTATGGAAGATCTTCCCTCGTGTTGGGGTCAAATCCAAAAGGCCAAAATCCATACAAGTGGATCTCTTCACATATTGCTGATGCAAGGGTGTACATAAGAATACCTGTACTCAGCCGTTTGGGCGACAAATGTTTGTTTTTCCAGTACCTGTGGAACAATAAGTACACGTGGATTCAGAGGCCAGTGCTGAAGGTGTCAATCAGATAGGTTCAATATAACTGAGCTGGGATGTGGATTTGCCCATGTAACTTAAAGAGTACTTGCTTTGAATTTATCTTTTAGAACACAAAAAACCTGTGGGCAGGACTGGCTACATAATTTGTGAGACCCAGTGCAAAATAAAAATGTGGACTCTGTTCAAAGATTCTTGATAATTTCAAGACTGTGAGAGATGAGTATTAAACCAAGTGCAGGGCCTTCTGAGTGTGGGATCCCACGTGGTCGTGTACAATGGCTGCCCACCTTTGAACCCTGCTCTGCCTCTGGGTCTTCCTTAACACTGATGGTTCTGATTAAATGGTGACACCACAGAAGACCACTGATAAGGATGACTATACTTCTCCTACATACAGGGCCCTTGTATATATTAGAGGAGGTTGTTTAATCTAAGTGCACCTTCTCTGTCACTTTCTTTCCTAAACCTAGAAGTAAATCATTCTTCCTTGTTTGGAAAGATTATGGGGTCTTATTTTTTTCCAGCCTCTTATAAAATATTGTATTTCTTGCTCCTTTATATTCTAGCTAGCTAGGGGTATGTATCTAAAAGGTAGGGGATACATACCAGTTAGATACATACCAGTTTATTAGTTTATATTCCTCCTTCTATGATAGGTCAACTAAATAGATCTTAAATTTGGAAGACTTTAGGAGACTACAGGATGGAATAATCTATTACGGGATAAAAATCTTTAGAACTCTCTGTTTACCAGGTCTCCCAGAACCCACTCTAACTTGTAATAGTATCTGGGCTATGTTAGGACACTAGGGCTACTTACATAGGGGAAATCAGAGCTGAGATAATTTGCTTTAGCATGCCAGGACCTAAGGGGAGTATTTACACACTTTCTTTTTTTTTTTTTTTGTCTTTTTTCCGTGTCCGGCAACGAATCGCAACCCTCAGTGTTGCCCCCGTACCGGACCGGGACCGGCAACGGGATCGCAACCCTCGGTGTTGCCCCCGCGCCTCACTCAGCCAGTGAGCGGGAATCGGTCTGTATGTGGGATCCGAACCCTCGGCGGGAGCGCCGCCGCGCTCTCAAGCGGCGCACTAGCACAGTGCGCCACCGGGCCGGCCCCACACTTTCTAATTTTTTTTTAAAAGGGATAAATCATGGTGCTGTTCCTTCCATGTTTAGATAGTATTCTGAAGCCTTCCTACACACACTGCCAAATATTTGAGACTTCCGTGGTGTGCATATGTATTTGTCATTGGCTGTGCAGGAAGAGTTAAACTGGTTATGAATCAGGTGTCTATGGACTGTATTTCCTCTTACTTTAAATGAATCCATGTATTTAGTTCAAGCCTGCGTGGCTGTGGAGCATTATGTTTAATTTCACAGGCCTTTGGTGGCAGGAAGGCCACACAGGCCAGTTTCTGGAAGTATCTAAGCACATGAAGTTCCTTCTTCATTACTTGAAAGCTTCAAAGACAGACCTTTATCCTTCCAGATGAAATTTAAAAGTTCAGTCTTGGTTTTAATACTTTTAATTAAGGAGTCAGAGTGACTCTGACAATCCTTTTGGTAGAGTTGAACTTACATTCAACTTTTGGTAGGAGCAAAATGATGAGGTTAAAAGACTATGGAACAGGTTGGCAGGAAACCTGAATTCTAATTCAGTTTTAGCCCATTTTGGGTGGATAACTCCTGCTCCTCATACCTCAGTTGATTCATCTTTAAATTAGGAGTTGAGCTACATTGCCTGTTAAAAAGATGACCACCCTAGGAAATGTGGACGGTCGCAGATCATGTCTGTTATCCCTGTTATAGGTATTAATGGTGCCCCTTTCAAAGAGAAAGTTTCAGTTTGGACTATAAATTATGGCATCACCCTGCCTTTTAGATACATACCAGGTTATTAGTTTATATTCCTCCTTCTGTGATAGGTCAACTAAACAGATCTTAAATTTGGAAGACTTTAGGAGACTACAGGATGGAATAATCTATTATGGGATAAAAATCTTTAGAACTCCCTGTTTACCAGGTCTCCCAGAACCCATTCTAACTTGTAATAATATCTGGGGCTGTGTTTGGACACATAGGGGAAATTAGAGCTGAGATAATTTGCTCAGATGATTTAAAGGAAAAAAAAATCCTACAATTAATCTTGCTTTATAAAGTGCCCTGGATTAGCAGCTCTCATTCTGACTGCACATTAGAATCATCTGGGGAGTTATTAAAACATATCCAGGACCTGGTCCCCACCTCTCTCTGCACCAGAAAAGTTTTACTAGAATCTCTTTGGGTAGATCCCAGGCAATGGTATTTCTTAAAGGTTGCCAAGTGATTCTAATGTATAGCCAGAGTTGAAAATCACCAGACTAAATGAAAATATTGCATCTCTGGTCAATCTCTCTATCACATCACAAGGGATTATAACAAGCTCACAAAATCTTTTTTCATGTTTTTGCATTCAAATATCAAACTATGAAGGCAGATTATACAATGTATGATTTATCTAGGTGGCTTGCTAATCTTGGACATCTGCAAAATACCCTAACATCAAATAAAAGGGAAAATTTTAAGGTAATTGCATCGTCTTTAAAAAACCATTTGATCTGTCTAATTTGTCTATAGGCATTATTGGAATATAGTTATCCATTTAAAAAATTTTTTTGGTTCATGTTGATTTCCATGACTATGCGGTAGGCATACCACCAAAGGAGGGGGCAAGGAATAGAGGGGAGACTGATGAAACACCCATCCCACCATTTTGCACTTGGTTCCCAGCTGGGGGTAGATTACACTTCTTACCTAGAATGATTCATTCATCCATTACAAAAGATAAGAGTTTGCTCTAAAGTACTAAACTAACCACAACTAACTAATTGGATAGCTCCCACCCCCAAGAGGTTACAATATTGATTTGTCGCTTGGTGGGGTGTGAGTAAAATGCAATAAAATATACACACCTGTTGACATGTTGCATTATGTTTCCCGGCCAAGCCAATTGGACCTTTAACTGACCTCTGTGTTCAACAAAAAAGTCAACTAATGTTCTGGTAACAGTTGCTGAAGTGTGGAAGAAAAATGCAGGAATCCAAAGAATGGCCCCATCAAGCTTTTTTAAACTGAGGAAAAAGTTGTTACGGTCCTGAATGGTCAAAAGATTGTTGTAATATTTTTCCAGGATGCTGGGGTTGAAGGTGGTAAGGTTGGTTTTCCTTCCAACATCTCTTTGGAAAGCCTCCGTAGGGGCAAAATTGCAACGGAAAACAAAATCTGATTTATCTATTTCTTGTCCACACTGGCTCCCTGTCAGGATCCCACTATTTCCAACCACAGCACAAATATTATAATGCTTATTCATAATGGGTGACACATCTGGAAGCAGGGATCGAAAGTTATTGCTAATAGAGAAAACATATTTATGGCTGGAATAATCATAGTGCATCAGTTGTCCAATCCGAACACTATTCTTGGTCAAAGAAAAATTTTTTATTACATCGACATGCTGAAGAATTTCTTGCCTAAAATAAAAAAAAATTCATTAAATTCATTCCATTCAAAAGAATTGATTTTCCATCTTACGTCTTATGCTGCCATTTTATTCAGACAAGAATCTTAGGCACGTTGAATCCAAGAAAGAGTATACATTCATAATTGTGGTCTTTGAAGAGTGAACTGCTTCAGAATCTACAGACATATTCTAATCTTTCAGTCAAGTTCTGAATGTAATCCATGGGGGCTTGTAAGTGCAATTTACAGTTTTAGCTGCCACTCCTTGGTTTCCTGCTGTTTGTAAAGAGTATATTTGATCAGGGGTGAGGCAGAGGACAAACTATGTCAGAAAATACAGGGAGAAAATTTACACAGGCCCCAAAGAGCTCACATTAATGCACAAACATTAGTGTCTTAGAATTTGTAACTAGGGACTACTTGTCTGCTATTGGACTGCAGTGTTCAAGGAATATCAAATATCACTGGTGTCTAAATAAAAGCCAAATAGATATAAGTCAATGCAGCACTATTATTAAAATATAAAGATGCTAATAGCAGTGGGTGCAGTTGAATATTTAATAGAAATGATAATCTCATTAAGGTCCTTTGAATAGTAAAACAGGGATATTTTTCTAGTTGATTATATAGAAACACAATTTAGTTGGAGAAACCTAATCCTTAGAAAACAAGGCTATTGTAAATCTTGAAAACACGTGTATTCTAACAATTCAGAGCATCAACAAGGTGAGAGTGATACGTAGAACTAATTTCATGTTGCTTTCATATTGAGCTTTAAAGTAAAATTACGTATCTTAAAGTTTCAACTATTTAAAATATTTGAGAGACCAGTAACATGTTACTTTGCTACTAGATTCTCCAATGCTAAGAAATCACATTGAATCGCTTATGTCTTTTGCCTAAAAAATAGCAGGAATAAAACAAAATGCTTTGCATATCATAACTTTGCTTGGAATTTTATTTTTAAAAACTCATTTATTTTAAAAACTCATTTTATTTTTAAACTTTCATTCTTTAAAGTATAGAACAATATAAACTGAAAACTTCAATCCAAAACTTCTAAAGTTAGCAGTGCTTTTCTTACAAGCTGTTAAAAAGGTAAAGCAAGACTAAAATGAAACTAGTAAAAATTAACTAAAGGTTACCTACTAAATGGAATAAAAGGAAGGAACTTTTGTGAAGAAAATAGTCTTCCAACAGTCATTTGGGTCACATGGCTTAGTGTGGAAAGAATATTTTTATCGAGCCAGAAATAAGTTTTGGGGAAAGATGTTCTATCCATGAAAATTTTCTGCGTTGTCTATAAAATTAATATTGGATAAAAATCCCTAAATATTTTTTTAAAAAGCACTTCTAGGGTTTAGAATTGATCAATTTTCATGATTAAAATTTCTAATTAAACATAAGTGTCTAAAAATTTTAATCATAATCATATAACTGTATGTCAATTTTTCAGGTAAAAAACATTTTCATGACACCACGGATATGCATTGAATTTGTTTTAATTCTGCCAGTAGATTAAAATTAAAAAAGAGAGAAAGCAATAACTAGAAATGCTACGACCAAAGCACAACTTCCTAAATAGAGTGGTTAGTAAAATAAGTATTCGCCCCCCTAATGAATACACTAGATGGCTCACATTCCATTTAGCAGCATAATAATCTCACCAAGAAGGAAGGTGTAATGATCTATCTGGGATTGCTAAGAGTAGACCAGAATCACTGAGAAGAATAAATAAATTTGAACAAATCTCATCCTTATTCCCCCCACCTAAAAAATTACAAAAATCTCCTTCATGTATAAAATGAGGCTGCTACAGCTAATGAGAATGAATTTAGGTAACTTCACAATAATTTAAAAGCTGTGAAGGTTTAATGAAAACAAACAGGCAAAACCAAAACAAAACCGTACTTAAATATCTACATATATTTGGGTCAAGTTTTCACTAGTAACGTGGTGAAGATGGATTACGCTATTTTCTGCGTGTTTCAATGAAACAATACCATTTTATTTTATTTTTTCAAATTTTCTTTTCAGTGAGGGAATGAAAACGCATAATGCATTGGGTGGTCTTTTTGCATTTAAACTTTTTTTTTTTTTTAAATAGATGGTTTTGGCAGGATTAGCCAGACTTGTTCACTGTAAATCATGGTGTTCAATCAAGCCCAAGTTAGGAAGGATATTGGAAATTATCTTTTATCCCTCCATTCAAATTGTTCCTCCCAATGTTTCTTTTTGAGAGGGCACCACATACATATGAGGGTTACTGATCATAACTTTGTGCAGTCAGGCCAAGAAGATGGTGAAGGTGGAGGGGGGTAAGTTTTGGTTGTTTTGGAGTTTTTGTTTGTTTGTTTTGTTTTTCGAGCTCCAGAATTCAAAAACACCTTTGGATGTTTTCTTCCTATCCTACCTTTGATGTAAAAAGGCTGTCCGATTAAATGTCCACTTAGAAGGTTTCTCTTGGAGTTCCTGGGTGAGAGAATTCGTAATGGGCACAAACGACGGGTCTAGAAACTTCAGCGCAAATTGGGACCTGGAGAGGAGCATGAGTACAGACAAACGTGCTGGCCTCAGCTCGGGGAAGCCGAGGTAGCCATTAAAGTCCCAGCCAGCTGGGGGCGGGGGGCAGCCGGCACAAGCGCTGGCTCCAGCCCGCCCCAGAGCCCCCTCTCATTTGGCCCACCCTCTGCACCCACATACACCCGGGAGAAAGAAAGAAAACTAGGGAAAGAAACCCATCTCCATTGTCCATCCCTCCGGGTACGGGAGAGACCATAAAATGGCCGTCACGCGGCGAGCAGGGCCGGGCGCCGGGAGCACCGCCGAGCCCGGGGCGCGCCGAGGACGCGGAGTCAGCACCGCGGACAGCGGACAGCGGCCGCGCCGCCGCGAGCACGAGAGAATGGGTTTTGGGAGAAAGGGCAGAGGAAACCGGAGACCCAGGGAAGGCTGGGGGTGACTCCTGCCTTAACCTCTTCCTTCCCGAGCCTATGTCCGATTTCACTTCCTATCCCTTGACTGGGGACCCCCGGAGGCCGCCCGCCAGCTCCGCTCTCCTGCCTAGATGGGGCTTCTCTAGGTTCAGCACCTCGGGCCGGTCTGGACCACAGTTCGTATTTGCCACCTGCCCGTCACGAGGCCCTGCTGCGAGAGCTCCTGGGGTCACAGGTAGGGGCGGGGGTTCTCGATGAGCTGCGCCTGGCGCCTTCCCAGTCCGGCCCCGCGCGCGGCGGCGACTTCGACCTGGGCGAGGGGAGGCGGCCCTTAGGAGGCGCGCTTCCCGCAGGGGCGGGGGAATTGCAGAAATCCCGGAAGGGGAGGGGGTGACAGCGGGGAGTGGGTCGAGGGAGAACGCCTCAGGGGCTTCGTGAGTCTAAACCCGCGCATCACTCGATGGGGGGTGGAGTGGGGGAAGGGGGAGGGCGCGAGGAGAGTCCGGCGCCTGCGCCATCGGATCGTCCGCACCGCCCGGAGCCTCGTCCGCCGAGTCTGCGGACAGGGCGCGGGGAGGGCGCTCACCTCACGCCCGTCCATCTCCCCGCTCAACGCCCCTCCCAAACACACACACTGCCTCTCCGTCCTCCCTCACCCTCCTTAAACCCTCCCCCCATCTCAAGAATGGGGGGAGGGGTGCCGAGGAAGAATACGAGAAATGATATCGCATCGATTAGCACAACGGCTTTTAGGGGCTTTGGGTTAAAAAATAAAGGGGAGGGGGTAGGGAGAATCAGAGAGAGGAGTGGAAAGACCACGCAGTTATCTTGCTCAAAGTGTCTCGGAGAAGCCAAAACGCCCCCCCATCAACCCCCGCCCCCAACATACCATCAACCAGGTACCCCAGGGCGCTCAAATAGAGGCCGCACTCACCGGAATCCCGCGTGGAACATGTACATTCGGGGCGCCCCTGGGCTGGCGTACTTGGGAGTGGTGAAGATGTTCTCCTTTTTCAGGGACACGTAGCTGATGAGCGATAAAATCAGCAGGGCGACGCTGAGCATGACCAGCCCCAGCACACTGGCGACCCGGGCCATTTTGCAATTTCTCATCCCGGGCTGGGCTGGGATCAGGGAACCCGGGGAAATCGGTCCATTGAGCGGCCAGCAGCTCGCTGGCGTGTCAGTGTGTGTGCGTGTCTGTGTGTGTGTGTCTGTGTGTGTGTGTGCTCGCGCGCGCGTGTGAGCGTGTGTGGCGGGGGAGGGGGGCCCGGGCAGGCAAGCCGCGGAGGGCCGGGCAGGAGCCCCGGAGGGCAGCGGGACCCCCCCAGGCAGGGGCGAGCGGGGCCGGGGCGCTGAGCAGGAAGATGGAGGGTCTGCGCGGCGGCGCGGAGATGGAGCGCGCAGCGCGGTGCGTCCGCGGCCGCCGGCTCAGGCTCCCCCGCGCGTTTCCAGCGAGGCTGCCATCTCCGCCGCCGCCTGCAAGATAAATGTGATTGGAATAATGTTACAGTTCGATCTAAGCACAGGATTTAATTAATGAACTCTAATCTCCCAAATAAGCGGGGGAGGGGGTGCGGGAGAGGGAGGGAAGACGGGGAGGTGGCGGAGGGAGGGGACATCAGGCTGGAGGGCTGCAGCCCACGCCGACAGCCTCCCCGGTCGAGGATGCCGGCGGGGAGGTGGCTGTGGGGAGTCACACGTCCAAACTTAGTTTAATGGACCATTCCTTACTTTATAATATCACGGAATAGGGAGCTAAGTAACCGGATTTGCTGCCCTGGAGGATAAACAACAGCTGGCTGCTTCTCAGAGATGCCCGGAGAGCGGTGTTAGAAAGACGAACGTGTAAAAGCTTCTCTCCGCATCACCGAGGCCCCGCCCTGGGCTCCGGCAAAGAAGCTCCAAAAGGGCTGGGCTGGCCTGCCTTGGGAGCGCTTAACACCTCCTTAGAATTTTCGAGAATGTCTTCCCTATCTGCCTCCTACGTCCATTACGTACTTCACTTATCCCTAAAAGGTGGGCGGTGCCTAGAAAGTAGTGAGCTGAACTGGGAGTGTGGAGGGTCTGGTCCCGGTCCTCCCAGCTCTGGCCCCATGCACACAGCAGGTGGAATGTGCTGGCCCCTGAGCTGAGGCCTGGAGCAGTTAGCCTACTTTTCTTAGGCCTTCTGGATGGGTTAGGTGGCCTGAGCTACCCATAAGTTGAGGGCGTTATAAACAAAACTCGCTTTGGAAGGAGCTCAAAAACCAGGTAAGAGAGGCTGCCTCTGAGGCGGGAAGGAAAGCTCACTGCCTAGCACTTTGTGTTGCTTGACCTTAAATTTGTTTCAGTATATTCACATGTTGCCTGTTTTAATATCCTTTGGAAATACAAATCAATCCATTTTCAGTCGAGTTATTGGGTGTTTAGGGGGAACTCACATGTTTCTTTAGCTCTTGTCCTTTGCAATTACTTATGGCCACTTCCACCCTAGCTTTACCCTTGGCTCGGTCCTCCCGGTACTGGTCAATAAGCACTAATGAAAGAAGCTGGAGGTAAGAAATTGGCCTTTGAGACCTTTGAGAGCCTTTTCCAATAAAACACGTTGAGATTTTTCGAAGGTGGTTATGATTTCTTTCTCTCCTGAACTTCTTGCCTTTTATGGGCTTTGGTGGACCTAATGTTATGGTCTGTCTGAGGTCTGTAAATTCCTGCTAGGAGTGAGCTGCTGGGCAGTAAGCTCCTGCAGAGCAGGGACCATGTCTTTTTTCTCCAATACTGTTTCATATAGACAGCATGCTTACTAAATGTTTGAGGATCAGATGAGCTCCCTTATGAAACATATGTCTGGCTGTGAACAGTGGTACACAAAATGTTCCTGTCTGTTTCCAGTAACAAGAGGTGTCACTTTGCACCCACAGGAGACATTTATACTAAAATCTAAAAATGTGGGTCAAAATCTAAAAATCTTCTTTCGCCTATGGGCCTTTTTCTTTTACTTAAAAAATTTCAGAAAAGACTTGTGTGAATATGATGAATATTTGAACCATTTTTTCAAAAATAATTATTATCTTTTAACAGAGAAGATTGTATGAGTATAGTGTAAAATGCCAAAAGGAGTAAGATCTTATGAGAGCTACTTAGGAATTTTACATGTTGGAAAAATTCTTCTTGAACAAGAAAAGTCAGGGGAGCACACAATGAAGAGTCAGCCCAGGGGAGTGGATACATCCTCAGGCTCCAGAGCTAGGCAGAACTGACTTCAAAAGCTCACTCTGGTATCCATGAGCCATGTGATCTTGGGCAAATTATCAACATCTCTATGCTTCAGGCTCTACATTTGCAGAACCAATATAAAAACCTGCCAGGGTTTGGGGGAAGATTGTTCTCTGTCCTGTATTAAGATGTTAATAAATATGAGCTAAACAGCTTCTGCAAGTTTTTAGTGTCTTTTTCTTTCTTTTTTTCTTTGGAGAAGATTTATTTATCTATCTATCTATCTATTTATTTATTTTAAATTTTATTGAATCATAATTGATTATACATATTTTTGGGTTCAATGTTGAGATATGTTGATCAAATCAATATTACTAGTATAAATATAGGTACTTACTCTTTATGCCCCTTGTCCAATCTCTCCCCATCCCTCTCTCCCTCCTACCACTGATAACCCTAGATTTCTTCTCTCCCTCTGAAAGAGTAATGGTTACTCTGTTGATTTGTTGCCTAGATGATCTGTCCAATGCTGAGAGGTGTGTTCAGGTCACCCAATATTATTATAGAGCAGATGCTTCCCCTGTCACTTTGGAATGGGCTTTGTGGAGAGAGACATCCTCTTCTTTTCTTTGGTCTCTGCTGATGACTCTCCTGTGTCAATACACTCCAGTGGCTGGTGGACCATCTACGTGGTGGTTGTGGTGTCTAGCCACTTTTGCGGCAGCTGTGGTTATTGTGGTGGCTGTGGTGGGCCACCCACATGGAAGTGATGTTTTTGGCATGCTCCTTGATGCTGGTGGTGTGTCTGGTTGTGGGGGGTGTCTGGTCCCTGGCTCTATGCCTCAGGATCCTGGGTGGGCCCCGAGGCACTGGCTGTGTGCCTGGTTGTGGGTGGGGTAGTGTCTTTTTCTGACTCCGTATATGTCCTGCTACAGAATGCATAGGAATGGATATACTTGGGTGAAGGATTTTCCTACAGAGAATGGCGAGGATTAAGAAACTCTCCAGTTCCTTTCATAAAGCAGCATTACAGGCTTTTCTGGGACATATAATATGGATTCACTCTGCCTGGACTTAAAAATTGATATATTACTTATACTTAGCACATGTCTGTGAATCTTCTAAAGAAAGTCCTAGCAGGATGACTCCCATATTCCAAATGGGTCACTGAAGGTCACATGATGTAAAGGGACCAAATTAGCCAGAAAATACATAGGCAGGCAGGGATTCTTGTTACATGTGCCAGGCCTGTAGGTGAAAATGGATTGCTCAGTAATTACCAGGGGCATAATCCTGGTGGTGGTGTTTCAAAGAGCAACTGCAGCTCAGGATAAGGGATTTTTCAGGCCCGGGATTATAGCTATTTAATAAATTAAAAAATAATTAGGAACTTTTAAATAAAAATATTGTGTATCGAATTTCACTGGAAATCAGCCCTGTGTGAGAGTATAGAATGGTGAAAATAGGAAATACAGAAATAAAAAATCCCTTTGGATTAATGTTTTCTAGAGAAGTTGTTATTTTGGACACAGGCACTTACTTCCCTTCTCCCATCCCCCAAAGTGCCCACCTTTTGCAAACATGGCTTTGTTACCCTGTGTAGTCCCTCACCAACCCATACCTACCAACAGTAATTTCCAGACACCACGTGGATGGGAAGGTGGAGAAAAATGGTGTGTTTTGTTAGAAACAGCATGCAGTGGATTGAATGTCCCTCCCAACTCATTGAAGCTTGATCCTCATTGTAACAGAGTTAGGAGGGTGGAAGTTGGGGCCTTTAGAGGTGACTGGATCGCAGGGACTGTGCCCTGGTGAATGGATTGATCCATTCATGGAGTAATGGGCTGATGGTTTAGAGGGTGGTCATGGGTGTGGTTCTGATGGCTTTGTAAGAATAACACTGAGGTGGTTAGCTCTCTTGCTCATGCCATCCTCATCATGTGATACCCTGTGTCACCAAGGGACTGTGTAGAGTTCCTACCCAGGAGAAGGTTCTCACCAAATGTGCCACCGGACCATGGACTTCCCAGCCTCCAAAACTGTAAGAAATAATTTTTATTTTTCTATAAATTACCCAGTTTCAGGTGTTCTGTTATGAGCAACAGAAAATGGACTAATACACAGCATCATTCATTCATTCATTTGTTTATTTCTGTTTTCTTTCATCAGTTTATGAAATAAGATGTGTTGGTTATCAGATACCATGCTGGGCAGACTCATGGTTTATAAAATCATCCATGGCCTCATGAGGCTTATTGTCTTGTGGGGGAGAAGGATGTAAACGTAATGGAAGTACTATGTGAGAAGCTCGACAATGAAGGACTAATGAGAGAACTGGGCAGTGAACTCTCTCTGCAAAAGGTTAGCAGAGTTCTTTATAGGGGCAATGTTTGAGCTGGGTTTTAAAGCATGAGTAGGATTCATTAGGTAACGAGGTTAAAGAAGGACATTCCAGGGGCCGGCCTGGTGGCACACTGCTACAGTGCGCCACTTGGGAGCGCGGCGGTGCTCCCGCCGAGGGTTCGGATCACACATACAGACCGGCCGCTCACTGGCTGAGCGAGGTGCGGGGGCAGCACCGAGGGTTGCGATCCCGTTGCCGGTCCCGGTCCGGTACGGGCGCGACACTGAGGGTTGCGATCCGTTGCCGGTCATGAAAAAAAACAAAAAAGGAAAAAAAAAAAAAAAAGAAGGACATTCCAGGTGGAGGGAGGACTAGAAGGCAGGGAAGATTACGGTGGGCTTGGGGAACAGCAAGAGGTAGGAGGTGACTGCCCCGAAAGAATAGCCTAGAAAGAGAGTTGGGTCAGATTGTGAAGCACCTATAGGATATGCTAAGGAGTTGGCTGGTATCCACCAGCAGCACTGCTCAGAACTGTCCAAAGTTTGTAAGGAGGAATGACTCAATGTGATTTCCAGTGAATGGAGGTAGAAGCCACTGGAGTTGGGTCTATAGGGAGATGAATGACTGGCTGCTCATGCAGCAGTCAGATGAAGTGTCCAGTGGCCTTTCGTCTTGTCTACATGCTAGAAGACCCAGTGTGTCTTAATTTATCAATGAACCAATTGACCATTTTCTGTTATGAGACACTCCTAAATAAGTCATCAGGGAGTTGACTTTCAGGAGGGCAGGTAACCCCTCCCAGACAATACGGAGATCATAGTGCAGGGAGCTCAGAAAGAGCCCACTGGGAAATTGTTTTTAGACACATGTGACTGGAATTCTTTCTGCACGCTGTTGCCTGACACTTTGGTTGCTAATAAGCTAAAAGTGGTCACAGAGGAAGGATCTTGGGATCCATTTGGTTTCCACCTGCTATTTCCCCAAAGAAGTTAAACATTTTATGAGTTCAGTGGTGGGAAAAGTCACTGTGGTTAGAAAAAGCATCACAAAACCTCTCAGATGGAACAGAGACTAGAAAGATACATGGAAGTTTCTAGAGATGGAGATGGTAAGAGAGGGCAGGGCAGGCAAGGGTAACTAGGCTGAACAAAGGGGTTGAGGCAGAAGAGGGAAAGGTTTGTTGAGCAGGGAATAGATAAGCCCCCTTGGAGCAAAGTGAAAACAGCTGAGATGGATAGAGTACTTACTACACGCCAGGTGCTTTTTATACATTATTTGTCATCTTTGCCCCGATCCTATGAGAAAGGTATAATTATTCTTACCTTATAGTTGAAGAAATTGATATTAGAAGAGGTTACTTGCTCAAGGAAAGGCCCCTCTGGCTGTAAAGCCCACCTTTTCCACTACTCCACATAGCTTGTAAGCGAGTCTTGGGACCAAGAGCTGGAAATGTGTACTGGCCTGGGGAGATTGAAAGCATTATTCTTTGGCATTGAGAACCAGCCAATACTACTACTAGTAATGATGATGACATCATGTCACGTTTTTTGCTCACCTGCTATGTGTTGGACATTCTACTAGGCATTCTAATAACTGATCTCGTTTAATCTCTATTCTGTTTCTCTGAGGATATAATGGCTACCACCATTTCAAGAATCAAGAGACTGAGGCTCAGAGAGGTTAAGTAACTTGCCAAGGTCACACAGCTACTGTGTTCTGGAAGAGGATTTGGCTCCAATGTGTCCCACTGGTATTCCAGGACCCAGAGGAAGAGGGGCTTTAATCTTTCTCAGCCATGGTGTCTCAGGGTTTCTGAGGAAGCGAGTGCACACTAGCGAGGGTGGACGGGGGCGTGGGGGCAGTGAAGAGGAGACCAGAGTGGAACGTCTGAAAAGCAGTGGCCTGTTCTGGGGCTGGGAGAAATTTGGGTAGGGCTGGAGCCTGGGAAGGAAGGGCTAGCCATCCTGTCGGGATGGCCCCAAGACAGCATCTTATTTTCATTGTATCCCTTTAGTGCTAGTGCAGCACCCAGAACAAATCGTGCTCAGTGTGAAAAGAAGGCAGGGAATTTTTCTGCTTTCCAGCATACCTAATGGCCAGACCAGGGAGAAGGCTGGTCTCCAGTACTGATTGTAGAGAAAGATCATCTGCTCCACGGGGACGGATGAACTGGCTTGTCTATTGAAGAGGCTATGTTAATTAAATTAAGCATTTAGATTAAGTTAGGTTAATGTTAATACATGCACATAGTACAAAATATAAAACATAGTAAGGATGAACTGTGATCGGTAAAACTCCTTCCCACCTTTATCTCTCAGCATCTTGGTTACCTTCCCTGGAGACAGCCGCTGTTGCTATCTAGAGATACTCCATGCGTTCATACTAAGCATATGAGCACGTATTCATTTTTGAAATGTATGTGCTGAGACCAGTCTGAAATGATATTTATTTCAAGGTTTTTGTCTGTATCTCTGCAAAAGATATTTTGCATAGCATTTTAACATTTCAGGTGTTTGCAACGATTACATTTTCTAGAAGCTGAGGAATTACTCATTTTGCAACTACATACAAATGCTTCTCTTAAAGCTCAGTGAAGTGTCTCTGTGTGAAAGGAAAATAAGAACTTCAAATAGTCTTTTTCTTCATTGAATAAATAAAATATATTTGGAATGCCACCTTAAGGCTTAAGGCTTTTTGTGGTCCAGTCCCTAGGAAATGCTTTGGAAGGAGCTATTATGTTCAATTGTGTTTATCTCCCAGGCTCTTGCATAGAATTTTGACTTTTCAAATGTTTGCAGCGATTACTTTTTTTAGAAGCTGAGGTATACTTGAAGAAGCTACTTGAAAAATAATCTTACAGCTAAGTTTTAAGCTATTCTTATTAGCTATTGTGTCTCTTTACCGCAGTGACTGTGGGTATAGGAAATCACCCACAGCTAGAACAGCCACAATAACATTACCTGGGTACTGTCAGGGGAGGTTTTTTCAAAAGCAATCTAATTTTAGCTTTCATCTTGAGTTTTTGGGCAGTTTTTGTACCTTGTGCTTCTGAACTATAATTGTCAACAACATATCTTTGAAAGCAGAAGGGAAAAAATTCACCGTTTTGTTTGTGTGTTATTATAACAGTATAAAAATGGTAAAATTTCCATGTAATTTTGAAAAATGCATTGCCACTTTCTGATTTACTGTTGAGTACTGCTTCCACAGAGGCAGCGACAGGTGTTGTTGAAGGCTCAACTGCTAAGCGTCTCCTTCCCTGGGCACTGGAGCCTCTGCACCAATCATAAGCACGTACCTCTAGCTGAGATTTCTTGTCTTCTGCTCACAGGGATTTCACAGAGACAAAAGGTCACTAGACTTCATAATATTGAAAAACTAGGTTTATAGGAGGAAAAAAACCAAAAATAAACAAACAAAGAAACAAAACAGATTGAGCTACACCATGTTTCAAAGTGTGGACCTGCATGTTCTAGCTCAAGTCATGCTCACAATAATGCTATGTGATAGGATTTTCATTCCTTTTCGTAGACACGGGAAAAAGACACTTGGGGAGGTTAAATAACTTAGAGAAGATCACAGCAGCTTTTTAAGAGATGGGATTTTAGTATAGGATTTAAAGACTACAAAGGTATTTCTCTTTCACCAAACCTTGTTACCACCCATGCCAGAAGCTTAGACTGTGTGCACTGGAAAAAGAAATATGCTTCTTCCAAGTGGATGTTTCTCATTTAAAAAACACTATTCACAGTAGCCAAGAAATGGAATCAACTTAAATGCCCATGAAAGGATAAATGGATAAAAAAAACCCTGTGGTATGTATACACAATGGAATACTATTCAGCTGTAAAAAGAAATGATGTCCTGTCATTTGCAGCAACATGAATGGAACTGCAAACCATCGTGTTAAGTGAAGTAAGTCAGGCACAGAAAGACAAATACTACATGGTCTCACTCATATGTGGAATCCAAAAAAAAAAAAAAGTGGTTCTCATTGAGGCAGAGAGTAGAATAATGGTTACCAGAAGCTGGGAGGGGATTGGAGTTGAGGGGAGGAGAAGGAGGGAACAAAGGGTACAGAACTATGCTGTCTATCCTAAGTGAATCATTGTACAGTTTAGGCACATATTGAAACAATGCAGCGTGTACCACAAATATAAATTTAAGTAAAATTAAAAAAAAAAAGGAGCCAAAGACATAGTTCTTGCGTTGGCTTCTGTACCCCTTTCTCCTTATGCCAAGCTTTTTACAAGCTTGTACAAAGGATATTTGGACACAAGGAAAGTGACTTCTCAATGGACAAGAAAATTGATGTAAACATATGAAGAATCCCTTATATCTTTCAGAATCCTATTTTTCCTATTTTACAGTTTTACATGCAAAAGAATCAAGTGCTGTTGAAGGTGGTGTAAGATGAAGGAGAGGTTGGCTTTGGGCACCTGTACTTCTGTTTTGAGAAGGGCAGTTCTGAAGTGAGCCTTCCCAGGGGTAGAAGAGTTTGGGTGGGGACTACAGAGCAGGTGTAGGCAGATCAAGAGTGTCATGAGCACCTTCTTCCTGGTGGCAACCGGAGGAGCAGGAGCAGGGCAGGCACAGAGGGAGAGGAAGGTAACTGATCTTCCCCAGGATATCTCTGACACTTACACCAGTTATCTAACACCTGGCTTAACTCCTGGTTAGTAGTTTGTCTGTCTTTCTACTTTAGCTCTGAATCCAAGCTGCTTATTAGAAAAAAAGAAACGCAATTATTGAGTATGCTATTTCATTGACAAAAAATTGTATTTCTAATATTTTTACCTAAGGAAAACATCAAACCAAAAGTGAGCAGACAGCATGTTGTAAAACTATTCTTCACATCTATGACCATCTATAATTAAAGAAAGACTCTCTGTTGGACCTTAGTCACTACAAGCAGGAACCCCTGCTCACCTGGAGACAGGTGCTACCTCAGTATCAGTCAGAGTTTGCAGAAGATTGAGAGAAGTATTGCTTCATTTCTTGGGGACCTGGCATGACATGTATTATATTGGTGGGTATATCCAGGTGCCCAAGTAGTTCTCAAAGTGGTCGCTGAATTCTACTGCTGGTTTTGGCTCAGATCTGGAGCAATTCTTCTCCATCTGCCTGGGGAGTCAGACTTTCCTGATGCTGCAGCATTGCCTCAATCTGTCCTCTGCCTCCCCTTCTCTCTATAACCATAGGATTGACAACTTAATGGGCACCTTACAACATGAAACTTACTTTTTAACCTTTACAGCAGCATCCTTCAACTCCTTAGTTTTATGCTGGATGCTTGTGTTGTTTAGCAATTTTAAGCAGGATTTGCAAGACTCTGGAAACTGCATCTATTATAGATCTGGTGCAAGGCTAGCTGTGAAAAAGTGAGAGTTGTGAAAAGTATTAGACCTTTAGATAGTAGCTGCGAGCACTTATCAAAGGGCACTGTCTTTGGGAGCTCAGTGTAGAAAGGGATGCTGGTTCCACGTAGGTCTTTACAGTTGATAATCACTATCTTTAGGGCCATCTTTGGGGGAAAAACTGACAACCGTATAAATCTTACATTTTTATAGCACTTCAATCTTTTTTCAAAGTACTCTCACATCTATTATCCCGTCTTGACCTCTCAAGGAAACTCTGAATTGGGCACAGCAAGTATTTCTATCCTGATTTTACAGATAAGACACAAAGAAGCTAAATCACACGGTAGGGCAGAAGGAGACTGAGGCTCAGCATCCATGTCTGACATTAAGACTGCTAGTCTCTCTACTAAAAACACACACCCCTCTTTCATTCTCTGCATCTAGCTTCCACCGATACCATTCTACTGGTATCACTCTTTTTTTTGAATTGTAAACTTCTTTTAATTAATTAGTTACTTTAATTGACAAATAAAAATGGTATATATTTATCATGTACAACATGATGTTTTGAATATGTATATATTGTGGAATGGCTAAGTGGAGCTAATTAACATATGCTGGAATCACTTTCTTTAAAGCAGTGTTTCTTGACTCTATCCGCACATTAGGGTCCCCAAGCCACTGAAAAATAATACCAATGTCCAGGTCCCAATTGAGTCAGGATCTTGGGGTGGCTCCCAGGCATCTGTGTGTTTTAAAGATCCTCAGGTGAGTCTGACACAGAGTGAGGATCAAATACCATTGCTAGAAGCTTGCCAATGGCGATCTTCATGTCAAATTCAATGACTTTTCCTTTGCTACTAGCCCAGGGCCATTTGACACTAATTTCTTCTTTAAATTCACTCTTCTTTTGGCTTCCATGCAATGACACTCTCTTGGTTCCTGGTTCTTCTCTGATGCTACCTTCTCTGTCTTGTTTTCCTATTCACAAGATGATGTTTTGTCCCTCCCAACTCAGCCTCGTTCTTTTCTCTTTTATCCAGCCACACAGGATACAAGGAATAGTGTGGGAGGTTGTGCAAAGGATCATTCATTTTCAGAGGTTTGGGCATTAGAACATAAACTGTGGGGCCGGCCTGGTGGTGCACTGCTACAGTGCGCCGCTTGGGAGCGCGGTGGCGCTCCCACCGAGGGTTTGGATCCCACATACAGACTGGTTCCCGCTCACTGGCTGAGCGAGGTGCGGGCACAGCACTGAGGGTTGCAATCCCGTTGCCGGACACGAAAAAAGACAAAAAAAAAAAAAAAAAGAAAAAGAACATAAACTGTGCAAGGGCAGAGGCATTATTCTGATCACCACTGCAGCTCCCAAAGTTAGGACAGTGCCGGACACATGCTCAATAATTTGATGAAATGGTCACATCTATGTGACTGAGTTTCACTCATCTCTGTCTACACCATCCTGACCTGTGTTCCAGTCCTGCCCCTGCAATGCCATCTCTTGCATGTGCCACCATCTTCTCAAAACCAACCTATTCAGAATAGAACCCATCACTTTCCTTTCTCCTACAAAATAGTTCTTTTAGGGGCCGGCCCGGTGGCGCACTGCTACAGTGCACCGCTTGGGAAGTGCGGTGGCGCTCCTGCCGAGGGTTCGGATCCCACATACAGACCGGCAGCTCACTGGCTGAGCGAGGTGCGGGCGCGACACCGAGGGTTGCGATCCCGTTGCCGGTCCCGGTCCGGTACGGGTGCAACACTGAGGGTTGCGATCCGTTGCCAGTCACGAAAAAAGACAAAAAGGAAAAAAAAATAGTTCTTTTAAATGTTCTCCGTCTACTTCACTGCTTCCAGTAGCCTCAGCCTTCCAGTTCTTTGGATCAGCTTTGACTCTCCCTTCTCTGTTATCCTGCTCTGCATCACAGTCTCTCCTTTCAGCAGACCCTCCTTGCCCACAGTCCCTGGTGGGAAGCAGTGCTAGGCTGTGCTGTGGGCATTGACTAGGTCAGGAGTGGGCCCACCCATCCATTGACCAATTGCCCATTTGGTAACCAGAAGAAAGGCTCCTAGTTCCCTCTGGAACATGGAGGCAGAACATTGAGAGTATTGACTGACAGATATGGAGGAACTATCAGAGTGACCTTGTGAGCTGACTTGTTTGGACACCAAGTGGCTTTCTAGATTCAGCTCCAGGTCCCATGAGTTCATTATAGACACATCATTTTTCTTAAGCTCACTGATATGAGACTCTGTTCTGACAACACTCATCCATAATCAATTATATCAATGTGACTATTAACATTTCCATCTTTGAAAATAATATATGTTTTCAATTTGCCTCTTCCTTTCCTTTTGTACCACCTAACCAAGGTCCTAACCACCTCCTGCCTGAGCCAGTTAATAACTTTCTAGCAGGTGTATTTGATCCTTCTTATCTCCCTCACCCCCTCTTATTTGCTGTCCCTTCTGCCTGGACTTCTTATCTCTAGCTTAACCATCCAGGGAGCTCATATTTGTCCTTTAGGAATGTTTTTTTTTTTTTTTAATGAGATTAGAGAGGATGAATGCATCAGGGATTAAGGAACAAAATGGGTCTGGAGTCCGCGTGCCAGGGCTTGAATCCGGGGACCAGTAAATTAACTTGATGAACTAGGAAAAGCACTCTCTACTTCAGTTTCCTCACCTTAAGATGGGAACTAGTAGTAACTATGTCAGAGAGTGATTGAAGGGACTCAATGAGTGGAGTCATGTGACACATGTAGAACTGTGCATGGCTTCTACTAAATGCTGAAGATGTTTACTTTATTACTGGCATCTCTTCTAAGCAAGCACCCCCAGTTTCCTGCCCTCATTCCTCACTCTCCAACACAGAGTTAGAATTAGGCACTTCTTTCCTCTGCTCTCATCAATTACACATTTTCTCATTATCCTACATCTTAAGGCTAAGTTTTCTTTTGCATACTGAATTTCACATCTGGATCATTGCATGGAAACTTGGTTAATCCAAAAGCTTTGCATCTTCTACGTAATACCTCAGAACAGAATGCAGCTCCTGACCGGTACCTGTAACAGGCACTGTTGGTGGACTCCCCAACACCCATCTCCTCAAGAACAATTCTTGATGAGTCTAATCCCATTACGGTAATTCCATATTCTTGCCATATATTCCTTTGAGGGCAGCATGAACCCCTTCTGGCCAATAAGACATGAAGGGAGGTGTCTGGGAGGACTTCTGAGAAAGATTACCTTGGTTTTATAATAAGACCTGAGGACGAGCAGTCCCTCTTCTTCCCCTGGACACTGTTGTTTGTTGTGAAGTCTGCAATGTGACCATGAGGGCTGATAGCTGGGGATAAAACTAACACTGAGGATGGTATAGTGGAGAGGTAGAAAGAATTGTGTCTTTGAAGATGTCATCAGCCAGTGGACTAACTGATCCTGCAGCTTCCCTTTGCTGGGACCTTTAGCTGTACGAAAAAATATCTTCCTTATTGTTTAAATCAGTTGAGTCTGAGTTTAATTGGTCCGAGGCATACTGACATAGTGCCTATGTCATGTTATTTAAGCTCTGATGTTTGTTTTTTTAAAAATCTGGTCCCTAGTCTGATGTCCCTGAGACATCTTGAGGAGATACTTTCTCAGTAGTGATAGACGAGGGCAGTAGTCTCTCCCTCACTGCCTTGAACTTCTTCTCTGCTCCTGCCCCCACCTCATCCAAGCTCTATAGGCTGAAAGATCTCCAGCTGATCAGGGAAAGGGAGAAGGTCCATGCCCAGGGAGCAGGAGCAGCAGGGGGAGGAGGAGGAAGGGCAGGGAGAGAGCTCTCAGAGCAGTGGCTGCCATTCGCTGGGGCCTCTGGAGGAGGCCTGTGCCAGGCGCACTGCAGACATCCTCACACTGAATTCTCACAGATCTTCCCCGCAGCCTGCAGGTAATTACCATGTCCCCATCTATTCAATGCAGACACCGAGGCTCAAAGAGGCTAAGTAACTGTCTGATGCCACGAAGTGTAGAGGTCAAATTTCTTCTTCTAATGTTCAGGTGTTTGAGATCCATGAATCCTTGAAATCATAAGCTCAATTTTTTTTTTTTTTTTTTTTTTTTTTTTTTGTGGTTTTTGATACCCATTAATTTTTAAAAAAATAACCTAATTTTTTTTTTTTTTTTTTTTTTGTGGTTTTTGATACCCATTAATTTTTAAAAAAATAACCTAATTTTTTTTTTTTTTTTTTTTTTTTTTTGTGTGTGTGTGTGTGTGGTGTGTGTATGTGTTTGTGAGCATTTTTGCAGGAGGGGCTTGTGATTCCTTAATAAGTTTAAAGCTCACAGCAGTAAATGATGGAGCTGAGGTTCAACTCACTTCCACCTTCCTCCTGAAGCCCAGGTTCTTGCCTGTACCTGTGTTCCCCACAGGGTTTAAGGGTCAGGTCTCCTTCCCAACACAGCCTTTTCTCTGAGTCCCTGTGGCATTCCTTCCTCTCAATCTATCCGTACTTTCCAGGCATTGCCCACTTCAAAGGGCACAAACTTTTAGGATAGTGCTGTGGGTTGAATTGTGTTCCCCCCACAAGATATGTTCATGTCCTAACCCCCAGTACCTGTGAATGTGATCTTATTTGGAAATAAGGTCTTTGCAGATGTGATTAAGTTAAGACAAGGTCATACTGTATTGGGGTGGGCTCCTATCCAATGACTGGTGTTCTTATGAGAAGAGGAAAATTTGGACACAGAGACAAAGAGGGAAGACATAATGATGGAGGCAGAGATTGGAGTGATGTGGCCACAAGCCAAGGGATGCCAAGGATTGCCAGCAACCATAATGAGGGAGGAGAGAGCCATGGAACAGATTCTCCCTGGGAGCCTCCAGAAGAAACCAACCCTGCCAGCACCTTCATTTTGGCTTTCTAGACTCCAGAACTGTGAGACAATACATTTCTGTTCTTTTAAGTCACCCAGTTTGTGGTAATTTCTAATGGCAACCTTAAGAAACTAAGACAGTGCCACAGAATAGAAAACTATAAGCAAATTAATAAATTAAGTGCTTCATTTGCATCTGACACCAACATGACCTTGGGGTCCTTTTGAAGAACAGTAAGAGGCATCACTCTCTCCTTTCACTACACAGCAAACAGAACTCTGAGAGCCAAGGACTCACTCACGTGGCTCAGCTGCTAAATGGCAGAGCCAGGATGCAAACCTGTGACCATCTGAGTGTAAGGCCCATGGTCCACACAGCTCACCTCTCAAGGATGGGCCAAAGATGGGGTAGAATGAGGGCAGGTGGTGAGGGGAGGAAAGATGAAAGGGAGAAGGAAATGGAGAGGGGGTGGGGAGGACAGGAGGTAGAGACCCATGGCAGGAGATGAAGGAAAGGCGGAGGGAGAGACTGGGGAGGGGATACGGGAGTGAGGAAGCTCTGGACAGTTCCCTGCCCCCGTGCAGTCTGTGCAAAGGACAGGAGCTCCCAAGACTCCTGGGCATAAAGCCATGAGGGCCCCTTAGAGGCCAGCACCATGTCCCTACCCCGTGCTGCTCTCTCCGCCCATCCTTCAGCCCACAGGCGTCCTCCCAACCTTGTCAAGCTTCCTCCCCTTTTCCCTTTCTTCCCAATGGTCATGGCCAAAAGCCACCTGCCTGGATGTGTATTACAGGCCCAGGTCACCTGGAGAGTGTGTGAACCTGTGCACAGCTGTCTTCTCTACCACTTCCATCCTGAGTGGGCTGCCAGACCCATCGAGTATGGGTGTAGTTTGGGTGCTGTGAAAAGCAGTCTACAGATGCACGGGATGGGATGCCGTGGTCCATCTTTGCACAGGCTTTTTTGTTGTTGTTGTTGGATAATCATGCTTACTGTTTTCCCAAAGCAACCTGTTTGTAGCACAGAATTCATTCTGCCCTCCTGTTGTGAGGCGCCCTCCCACAAGAATGCACTTACTCGTGTAGAAAAGGGCAGTTTCTTCACTCCAGCTGACCAGCGACCATCTCTCAAGGAGCAACCAAGGGAGAGTGGCCCTGGGCCTTGGTCTTGTGGGGTTTTTAAAGGCAAAAACCACATCCCGTTGGCACACAGGTTTGTCCAGGTGCACAAAGCAAGCTAGGTAGCTAGGTCACAGAAGCCAAGAATGAGCCGATAGAGCAGTCAACCATACAAATTTTCATTGTGGATGGTTCCTGTTCCTGTGTAATAATTCACTGTCTATGGCTCCTGTTTCTATGCAACAGTTTTTGTTTCTATGAGAAGGTCAATGGTTTCTCATGCAGAAGGGGGGGGGTAGTCTGCAGGTCAGACAGGGGTAAAATGGAGTTACTTAGGTTAAGCAAGCAATTCTACAGGAGCAGATAGCATATAATATGAGGGTGTAGGGAGCTCTATTTCACTCCCATTCCCCTATGGGGAGTCCAAACTCTAGAGACCAGCCATCCAGGTCCTCTCTACTCTGATTGCAGTGGCTTCTGAGACTGATGCCCAACATTCCCCCTGCATGTGGATCCATTTCTTCCTTTCTGGCCAGCCAGCTTTTGACAGCTCAACAACATGAAGCATTAGCTTTGCTTATTTCCACCTTACCTTTGCATCTGACCTCTACCTTTGCTTAAAGAACCTATCCCTGCTCCCAATACATTTTTCCAAAGCCTCTTCAAGCTCACCTGAATACTATCCCTTCATTCAAAAAATACATATGTAATGAGAATATACCATGTGCCCAACAGTGTTCCATGCCCTGGGGATCTAGTGGTGAATGAAACAGACAAGCTTCCACTTTCCTGGCAGTAATATTATGTGAGTGACAGATGCAGATGATAAGTGAACAAGATTATTTTATGTGGTGCTAAGTGCCATGTAGAAAATGTCAGAGGAGATGTGATAGAGTGGGAAGTCAGAAAAGGCCTCTCTGAGGACGTGAGAGCAAGGAGCCAGCCAGGCATTGCAGGAAGAGGGAGCAGCAAGTGCCATGGTCCAGGGGTAGGACTTTGCTCGGTGTGTTGGAGGTACAGAAAGGCTAGTGTGGTGGAGGAAGTCAGGGATGGGGTTGACGCCAGATCCCGTAGGCCCTTGTGTCATGTGGGTTTGGGCTTTATTCTCCTTGCAGTGGGAAGCCCTTGGATGGTCGTAAGCAGCGGAGCAGCAGGATTGGATTTATAGTTGTGGAAGTCACTCTTGATGCTGTGTGAAGAAAGAGAGTTTAATACAGGTAGGACTCAGGGAAGCCACTAAGGGATGGTGAGGCATCATGGGGCTAATGACAATGGGGAGCTATTCCTCCCCTACTGAAGGGCAGGAGAGGAAGTGGCCACAGAACCTAGAGAGGGTAGGTGATGAAGGTGACAACTTACGGGAGCTGTGGCCTTCAGTAAAGAACGCAGCCAACCTATGACAGATAAATATCTGACTTCATGCTACTCCCAGCCTCTGATCTCCAGCTGAACCCAGAAGACAAGGAACCCGTTGATGCAGCTCAGATCCAGACACCCATGCCGGGCAACAAAGCAGAGTGGATCAGAATGGAGAGAAGCTATCGAATGCAGTCAGAAGAGAGCTGTCACAGGAATCTTGCCTCTTCCAATCTCCTTTCCTTTTGGAGCATAGACTTCAGAATTACAGAGGCTGTGTTTCATTTCAACCAGAGTAAAGGTATCCCTGTCGTCACTGTCATCATCATCATCATCTTCATCATAATTCTTATGTAGACAAAAGGAATCTGAATAGCTCAAGGTGACTTGGTTCAGAGCAAGGGTTATATCCCAGCCTTTGGACTCCTGGCTCTGTACTTCCTCCCATCACCCCCCAAATCTCCCCAGCCATGTTGCTCCTGTGCCCACAGGGATGGTTCATCTTCATCTTCATAAGCTAGCCCCCTCTCATGGCCAGCAGCTCACCATCAAGGACCCCTGCACAGAATCCCCTGAGTCTGCACAGAATCCAGCTGCTCATTATTCCTTATTTACACCACATGCAACATCACTCTAAAGCTCCTGGGAACTGGGAACCCAAGAGCTACACCAGGTCCTGATGAAATCCCAAGGCCGAGACTGGAATTACCAGCGAGGAGCTGCCTGATCTAAATGGCCTTTCCTTTCAGCAGGACACAGTGTTCTGTTGCTGTGCCTCCTGCCAGCAAAGGCTGCCTTGCCGGGATGGTTCCTCTCTAGACATGTGCAAGGAGATGTCCTAGGCAGGCAAAGGCTCCATTGGTTTTGAAATAAAGGAGCTGTTTTTCAGGGGTTCATCCCAGGAACCATAAAATGGAGACAACCTAGGGCTTCAGTCAACCCTGTGATATTAGAAACAGTAACAATTCTTGAAAATTAAGAGGACTTAAGAAGAATAATAAAAAACACCAGATAATATTTATTTTGTGTTTATTATGTTCGGCACCATTCTAAGCACTTTCCATGTGTTATCTGACTAAATTCTTGCAACAACTTTATGAGGCAGGTTGAGGTGTTACCACAACAACCCACCTATGTCTTCCAGGTCCAGTCACTCTGCCCCATTCACGTGGCTGACTCTGTCATGCCTTCTCCTTTCTCCTTAAACCTATGCACCTCCTTCCTCATTCTTCTCACCTGATGACTGCTCTGAGAAAACAGAAGCAACCAGAACAGGACTCCCACAGCTGCAGGCCTTCTACCACCTGAGCAGAGGGTGTCAACATGCCACCGTCTACCCCTCCCATCCCGTCGCGGTGGAAGACGGCGGCCATTGTTCTTGTGCACTAGGCCCTATCCGCTCTTGCCTACTCTGGGGCCCTGCTTCAGCCAACTCCTCTCCTCCACCGCCACGTCGTTGCCCTCTGCTGGTTCACTACCAACCTTCTTAATTTCTCCCATCTTAAAAATATTTCCTGTCTTGATTTCAAATACTCTTCTAGCTACCAACCTGGTTTTCTGTCCTTTTTATAGCAAAACTCAAGAGAGTTTTATATTCTTGATGTTTCCAATTTTCTCCTGAACATGCCCTCCTGAGGCTTTTGCCTACACTGTTCCACAGAATCCACTCCTGCCAAGGTCAACAGTGACTTCCATGTTGCTAAATCTAATGGTCCATCTTCAGCCCTAAATTCACCAGGCTTTTAGCATCATTTGACACAGGTCATCACTCCTTCATTGAAATGTGTTTATCTCTGAACCCAGGCACTTCATGCTCTTGTGGGTTTTCTTCTTCCCTAATTGACTTTTCTTTCCCAGAATTATTTTCTGGATTCTCGTCATCTCTTCAACCTCTCAACCTTGGAGGACCCCAAACGCAGAACTCAAATTACTATTTTCTATCTATATGCATTCCCTAGATGAACTGAACCAGTCTCATGGTTTTAAATATCTACATATGCTGAAAGTTTCCAAACTTATGTAAGGGTACTTTGAAAAGCTTATGGGAAGATTTGTATTGTCTTTTAATTCTATTTTTCTGTGAACTTTTTGAAGTACACTCATATTTCCAGCCTGTACCTCCTTCTATATTCCTGACTTAGTTTTCCTCCATAACACTTATCACCACCTGACATTCTATATATTTTACTTACTTATTCGTTTATTTTCTTCCAGTCAAATGTAAACTGTATGAGGGCAGGGAATTTTCTTTGAACTTCATATTATGGAACACTTCAAATATACAATAAACTGGATGTGAGGGCTATCTGGCTATGACATCTGTCACCCCGTTGATCGCCAGGGTTGATTCCACCGATCCGAACGCTACACCAAGTGTCCCTTTTCTCTGTTACTGCTCCATATGCATCCCTTCCGAAGCTGCATGCTCTGTTGAAGAGGACGACCATCCCCCATAGAGGAGAGGGCTATTTTTTGGTCAAGGGTACACACGTAGCTGTGTTCCCCTGCTAGAACCTCCAAACAAGCTCTCAAATATACAATAAACCCCTTGTATCCATCATCCAGCTACAATAATCACCAATTTCTGATCAATTTTGCATTATTTATACCACTCTCTCCACCATCACTGGATTAATTTGAGGCAAATCAGTTATCATGTCATTTAATCCATAAATACTTTGATATGTATCTCTAAAAGATAAGGACACTTAAAATACAGCCATAGTCATCCATTAATATCATCAAATATTCAGTCAGTGTTCACATTTCTCCAGTAGTCTCATAAATAATTTTTTATTGTAGTAAAATACACATAACATGAAATTTACCATTTAAACCATTTTTATGAGTACAGATCAGTAGCATTGAGTTCATTCAAACTTTTGTACAACCATCACCACTTTCTATCTCCAGAACTTTTTCATCATCCTAAACTGAAACTCTGCACCCATTAAACATAAATGATTTTTTAGTAGTGGGTTTGTTTGTATCAGAACATGTAAGATTCATAGACTGCATTTGATTGATATTTTTAAATTTATAGGTTTCCTCTTCCATTCCCCTTGCCATCCCCTTTGCAATTTGTTGTTGAAGAAACTGGACGGTTTGTCCTGGATCTTGCTTATTGCATTCCTGTGATTTCATGTAACACATCTCTCTCTATTTTCTGCAAACTGGTAGTTAGATCTTGAGGCTTCTTCACATTCAGGCTTGGTTTTTGTGTTTTGCTAGAAACACTTCAGAGGCTGTGCTGTGTCAGGAGTCCTATGGTGTCTGGTGGTCTCTCGTTTTGTGGTGTGAGCCACTAATGATCATGGTCCAGATCCATTCATTCATAAGGGGGTGGTAAGATGGTGACATCCTATCACTTCTTTTTCACCTATTATCTGGAATACTCCTATAGAGTGAAACTTCCCTTCATCAACTATTAAATTATCCTATTAAGCTCATTCAGGAAAGGGAGATTAAATGCTCAATTTTATTTTTTTCAATTTTCAGAATAATACATCTATCATCCTCAAAATATGACCATTTAGAAAACATCTTACTTTAAAATTTAAAAAATGTAAAAAAATCTTATTGGGTTTTAGCTGGCCAGTGTAAGTTGACTCCTGAGAAATTTGACTCCTGAGAACTTTTGACACATTTGACAACAGCCTTGTTTTCAGAGGTGACAAGATTTTTCAGGCTCATCTTGTATATACTTTGCTCTAGACCTGGGACCTTTCTCTGTTTTGCTCACTGCTGTGTCCCCAGCATTGTTCAATGTGTCAGAATAGTGCCAGGTACACAGTAGGTGTAAAATAAAAACTTGTTGAATGAGCGCATACATCCCCATTTTATAAATGAGGAAACAGAAGCTGCTCAGCTGGCCTTGGTAGTGCAGGACTTGGAGCCTGGGAGTCTGCTTTCAGACTTTGTCCTCTTAACCAAAACATCACTGGGTACTCACTGAGCTGTAAGATGGGCCAGGATGAAAATACAGCTGGCCAGGAAATAGTGGCACTCACTCATGAATGGTCAATCCAGAGGGCGCTCCTGAAAGGAGGAAAGTCTGCTGGGGGCTGTGCCATCCTTGCAGGCACCCCCCAGCGCTATTCTCGACAATGAACCTGTATTTACCATGCTCTGAAGTAGATGTCTGACATGAGTTACTTTACGTCCATTTTGTACCACCCCTGAGAGCTGTAGTATCTGGATTTGGCAGATGAGGTAGCCATGGCTCAGGGAGGTGGGGTGGCCTGCCCAGGGTCACACAGCTGGCCAGTGGGAGAGCCAGCCCAGAGTCTAGCCCTGCCTGATTCAAAGACAGAGTATGTTCTTACTGTGGTTTCTGATTCCCACTAGACTTTGGGCTGGGTATTTGTTAAGGAAGCCCCTTATGGCATATTTAGTACCTTAAGTTTGTATTTGCCACAATGCCCAGTACTGTGCCAGGGTCATGGCCGACATGTAAGTGCTTCGAATTGTTGCAGCATGTAGGCTGATGCTTTGAGTCTGAGGGTGAGGAGTAATCCTCTGGTCTCTCCTTCTCACCTTCAGACACTTTTATGCAGGTAACAGAGACATCCGTGGTCTGTAGCAAGTCAGCACAGCTGAGATGAATGGGCAAGCCGGGTGAGGTGCCTCCACCACAGTTTGAGGAATGACAGAGTGACAATGAGGCTGCTTAGAGCGGTGGCCGCCAAAGTGGGATGTATCTGATGCCTGGCTAGAGTAGAGAAAGAACACATTAGGCCTTCTACCGGCATTCAATTTTTAACTCATCCTTTGAAAATGCCTACTTTTATGGATGCTTTGTAATGTGCTCCCAATATATGTTCATTTAAACATTTAGAAATTATAGTCAATACAAGGACAGTTGACGATAATTTCTAAATGTTTAAATGAATGTATATTGGGAGTGCATCTAAAGTTTTTATTAACAGAGGTGAGTGATCAAAAGCTTTGGAGACCGTTGGTTTAAAGAAATTCCTGCCTGGCACCCTCAGTGGACCCTTATGGAAAATTCCAGGCTGCCATTACCTGAGCAGAAAGGTAAGGAAACACAGTTATCTACACCACCAATGATTTGAACAAGGATTTTTTTGTAAAATCTGCCAACAGTCGGTCTGTTCCAAGGGTCCAGACAGCTGGGTTTGCTCCTCTCTGGACAGGTGCATGAACTCGTGGTTGGGGGAGGACCAGCATTAAGTGGGAAGCTCTGAATACTTTGGTGCCCTGTAAGCAAAACCCACAGGACCGTCCCTGCAGCCCACTTTTCCTGGTTGTGCTCCGCTCTGTGAGTTGTTCATTTGTTGCTCTGCTCACCCCCCTGCCCCCACCCCATGCTACTTGCCTTCTTTCCAGCTGCCCTGGATGGTCTCTTTGGCCAGATTTACCTAGATACCAATGTTGGTGGGAGGGGTCTGGCCAGGGTGGCCTGACCCCATACTGTCCCCCAGGGCACTGAATTTTGGAAGGTGGCATCACAAATGTCCCCTCTCCTCACTGGTGCTGGGAAATGGGGATTGTGAGGGTTTTTGATTTGTAACAGGGAGTCCTACTCTGACACAAAGGGGGGTGGCTGGGCTGAAGAAGTGGCCAAGGTCACTGACCCCGAGAGAGGGCCGAGTATAATTTCAGGAGCAACAACTGGGGACTGGAAGCAGGTGCTGAAGTTGAGGACAGCCAGGCTGCTGAGGACAAGCTGCTGACAACAAGGAGGAGTCCAGAGGGAGCCCCTGCTTCTCTAACTGGGCTACTTGTACCCTCCATTGTAGGGTGGGGGGAGTGTGGTAAATGCTGGGGGTACTTTAAACCACAAAATGAATGTGATGTGGTGCTTCTTCCTGGGGGTATCAATTTTACTTGAAGAAAGAGGGGATATTTTTAAAATAAATGCAGAAACGTTATGGAATAATATTTTAAAAGCACATCATTTTTTAAAGGTAAAACCAGATTTTTTTTGGCTGTAGATTATTTTATGCCTCCTTTCCAGACTTCAGGGATTTGCCTTTCCTATCCTCTGCTTGTGGGAAGCCCTGCACTGGAACATTGGTTGGGGGCTGTTCTGTGCTAAGGGCCAGAGGCCAAGGAGACAGGCTGCGCCTGGCTCCTGGGAGCGTGTGAGAGAGATGGTAAGAAAGGCTGACGTGCTTCCATCACAGCGCCCTCTGCCAGGAGCACATCCTGGGGGTCCCAGAAATCCGACCCCACCCAGGGGTGCTGCTCTCTTTTAGCCTCACCACCCTCTGCAAGCAGCTCCTGCCTGTCAGTATCACTTGCCCTGGGAACTGGGACTGGGGAGTAGTTTCCTCTGTCTCAGAGCCGAGGGCTTTCCTGGGGAGAGGAGTATTCTTTTTAAACTGGATCAGGTGTGCTTATGGGAGGTCTGAGCAGAAGGCTGTCTGCCTTTGTGGTGTAGAATCTCTGAAGGTTAGAGCAGAGAGGGATCTGACAAATCTTCTGCCTGACTCCATTGTTATATGCAAGGATCCCAGAGCCCAGAGAGGCCACGGGCTAGCTTGCCTAGTGGCAGAGGCCGATTCAAAATACCCTCTTGGCCTCTCTATCCAGAGCTGTTTATGCTCCCCAAGTGCTTTTCATTTGAGGGCAACTGAACAATCCATCTGCTTCAATAAGGCCCAGCCTTGCCACAATGGTCAGTATTTCCTAAGACAGCCTTTGCTAGGGATTGATTCATACAAAAGTACACGCACAAGGATCTTTATAGCAACATTATGGAAAATAGTAAATATATGCAGATTGGTTATATCCATTGGGAAAGATCCATCCAACATAATGATGTTTATCATTAAAAATCTTCTCGGGGAAAATATGCACTAGGATAGGGTTTCAGTCGCAGATACAGGGTCAGTGGGAATAGCAGTGTGATCTCTGGGGGCTGGACTCTGGGTGGTTTTTATATTTTCTTTACAATTTTGTATATTTTTCAAGTTTTCCACAATGACTGTTTGTTATATTACTTTTATATTATTTTACTTTTTAAGATATAAAATATAATGTCTTTTTTGGCTGACTACAGTTACTCATTCATGAAAGTTGTCAATATGTTTTACAGTCCCTGGCTTCACTGGGTTGCCCGCACCTTGCCTCTAGTTTGGCTTTTCTTTTTGTTGAAGAATGCCCTTTAGTAGTTTATTCAGACAGGGGGTATGGGTAGTAAAAAAAAAATCTATTAGTTTTTGTATCTTTCAAATGTCTTTATTTTGCCCTTACTCTTGCACGATCATTTAACAGAGTATGTGGTTTTTATCACATTTTCCCTCAGCACTTAGAAGATAGTGTTCAATTGTTTTCTAGTATCCATGCTGCTGATGAAAAGATGGAAGTCGGTTTAATGAACATGACTTTGTAGATAATCTTTTCTCCCTCTGTCTTTTTCTCATAGCTTTTATAAGCTGATTTTGTCTTTAATCTTCTGCAGTTTCAGTATGTCTAAGTAGGGATTTATCTTTATTTATTCTGCTTGGCTCTTTGTGTACACTTTTAATCTGAAGACTCATGATGTCTCATCAATTTTAGCCATTTCCTCTTCAAATATTGCCCAGCTATCAGTTCCTCAGTTCTTCTAGAAGTCTGACTACATGCATTTTTGAATTTCTCAGTCTATCCTCTATGGTTCTTAACTGTTCTTTTTCGTTTTTGATTGAGGTAAAATTTATATACAGTGAAATTTTCAGGCCTTAAATGTATAATTTGCTAAATGTATTCACCTGTGTAACCACAATCCCAAAAAGATTTAGAACATTTCCATCACCTAGAACATTTCCTTATACCTCCTTTCAGTCAATTCCCATTTCTCATGGACAACTCTTCTGATTTTTTTCATCATAGAGTAGTTTTTCTTGTTCTCAAACTTCTTATAAATTGAATCATGCAGAATATAGCATTTTGGTCTTTTTCACTAAAGATGTTTTTGAGAGTCAGTCATGTTGTTACATGCACCAGTAGCTAATTCGTTTCTTTCTTTCTTTTTTTTTAAGCTGAGTAATATTTCATTGTAGAAAAATATCAGAATTTGTTTAATTTTCTTGTATTATCTGGGGGGAGGGGGAGTCTACTCTATGGATTGCTTTTTTTGTGACTACCAGTCACATTTCCTATGCCTTCACATGCCTAGCGATTTTCGAGTGCATACTGGACATTGTCATTGGTATGTTGTAAGGATGCAGAATACTGTTATCCTCCTCTGAAGAATTCTAACATGGACTTAAATCACTGAATTGTCACTTTGAACTTGTGGAGGCTTGGTTTTGCCTGTAGTAGGGGGGAATGTCTGTGTAAAGTTCAAGGTATTTACCAAGCCTCCCCAACTTGATAGGAACCAAACTCTGGCTCTCTTGTGGTGGGCATCTCATATCTCTTCTCAGTTTTTTCAGCTTTCCAAGTTGATTTCTTTTCTTTTTTTCTTTTTTTCCTTTTTTTGTCTTTTTTCGTGACCAGCAACAGATCGTAACCCTCAGTGTCGCGCCCGTACCGGACTGGGACCGGTAACGGGATCGCAACCCTCGGTGTTGCGCCCACACCTCGCTCAGCCAGTGAGCAGCTGGTCTGTATGTGGGATCCGAACCCTCGGCGGGAGCGCCGCCGCACTCCCAAGTGGCGCACTGTAGCAGTGCGCCACCGGGCCAGCCTCCAAGTTGATTTCTGCTTGCCTTTCTGTAATCCTTATTATGAATGTGCATTTTAGGGGTGAGCCAATAATTTAAGGGAAGTTTAGATGCAGATTTTGGTCCCCCATGCTATGGCTCTCTCCTTTCCAGCATTTCTTCCTTCAATTTCCAGCTGCTCTGAAGCTCTATTCTTTGAGACCTTATTAAGACTGCTGCTTTCTGCTAGAGTTCTAGCTACTCTTCACTGTATGGACTGGGATCTGCTCTCAGCTGAAAATGACTACCTGTCATCCAGTGTGGTTTTGTATGTTTTTCAGATTCTCCCTGCTTTTTGTTGTTCTTCAGTGTCTTCACATATTAATTTTATATATGTATATGTTTTTATAGAGTTCACAGTTGTTATGTGTGAGAGGGTTAGTTTGAAACAAGCTACAATATTATTACTAGAACTAAAACTCTCCTCTTAACCATTTTTAAATATCTCAATGTTTTGTTTCTCTGTGGTATGAGTGAATTATTCTGTCCTATCTTCCAGTTTTCTAATTCTCTTTTTAATTGTGTCAAGTTTAGTGTTATCTCTGTTTTATTTTTTTATTTTTATTTTCCAATTTTATATTTATTTTTTGTGGCATGCAGTGTGTTGTTTCAATACATGCATATAATGCACAATGATTCACTTAGTGTAGATAGCATGGGTTTGTACCCCTTAGTCAAGCCTTCTCCTCCCTTCCCAGCCTCTGGTAGCTATACCCTACTCTTTACTTCCATGAGAGACCATGTGGTATTTGTCTTTCTGTGCATGACTTATTTTGATTTCTCACTATTTATTTTTAGTGTGCCTCGTAAGTTTTTGTTTTATGGTTACAATGAAGCTTACAAAAAATACCACATTATAGTTATAAGAGATTATTTTCAACTAATAACTTAACTTCGATATCTATGAAAAAAGAAAAACAAAACAAAGCCAACTCTATGCTGTGGTGCCATTCTTCCCCACTTTTTTTGACATTTTGTTCTTTCAAGTTATGTGTTTCAATATTGCCTGTCTCTTAGATGGTGGTTGTACTTGTTGTTACCTTGTTAGTTTGTCCTTTAGTCTTCATACTAAGGATGTAAGTGGTTTATTCACCCCTCTTAGGACATTAGAGTATTCTAAGGTTGTCTATGAACTTACTTAACTAATAATTATGTACCTTCAATTTTTTTCTTGCTGCTCCTTAATGTCATCTTCTTTCAGGTTGAAGTTTAGAGTTATCTTGTCTACTCGTCTACTCTGTTCTTTTTTTTTTTTCTTCTTCTTCAGGACTTCTACGGTTATTTTTCATAATTACCTGTTCTTATTAATTGTGCTTTTTGGTTCAGTAATCTCTTACTATTTTAAAACAGATATTATTTCTTTTATTGTTTTGGGGCATTATCACAGAAGTATTTAATTAAAAGTCATTTTTTTATTGCTCAATTATTTCAATTTTGTGTGAAGTGATTTTATCTTTCAATTGTTGATTTTTCTGGTCATCACTTTTAGCATTAGTTTTCCTTTTGAGTTTTGGAATATTAGTTTGCAGACTCATTTTGAGTGAAGAGGAAGCTCCCCTGCCCCCCACCCACTCTCTTCCTGTGGCTAACTCTACTTTATCTAGTACTTTCACAGGTGTCTGTTCTTGGCTCCTGTGGTATCTCAATCAGAACTAAGTGTTGGAGTGTTGGCTTGGGGATCCCAAACCATGATAATATTTCTGATATCTCAGAACTGCTCACCAAATTATCAGGCAAAGAATATGTCCCACCTCACATGCTTTTGTTAGAATCTGACTAAAGGTTCTCAAATCAAGTGATAGGGTCTATGCCCACTTGCCTTGCTGCTAAAAAGATCTTTGGGACTCCCTCATCCAGTAGATTATGATGGAGGTGACACGGTGTGAGTTCTGAGTCTAGACCTTAATTCCGAGCACTTCCACTTTGCTCTCTTGGGACTATCACTCTCACTTTTGGAACACAGCCACCACACTATAAGGAAGCCCCAATTAGCTCACGAGGAGAGAACACATGTAGAGACTAGCCAATAGCTGAGGTCCCAAGCCACACCAGCAAGAGTATATTAGTCCGTTTGTGTTGCTTATAACAAAATACCTGAAACTGGGTGAATCATAGAGAACAGAAGTTTATTTGGCTTATGTTTCTGGGGCAGCTGCATCTGGCGTGGGTCTCAGGCTGCTTCTATTCATGGTGGAAAGTGGCAGGCAGCTGGCAGGTACAAGCAGATCACATGGCGAGAGGAAGCAAGAGAGAGAGAGAGGAGGTGCCAGGGTCTTTTAAACAGCCAGCTCTCGTGGGAACTTATAGAGTGAGAACTCACTGAGGTCCTTCTCCCCCAGGGAGAGCGTTAATCCATTCATGAGGGATCTGCCCTCATGACCCAATCAGTTTCCAACACTGCCACATTGGAGATCAAATTTTCACATGAGCTTTGGTGGGGACAACACATCCAAACTCTATCAATCACCCTCCAGACATGTGAACAAAGGTGCCTCTGGGTGATTCTAGCCATTGAGTCACCTCCAGCTGGGGCCCTGGGAGGTGCTTGCTGTGCCCCATCTGAATCCTTAAGGAACAGAATCTATAAGCAAGGTAAAATGACTTGTTTTACCTTACAGAATTTTGGGGTAGTTTATTATGCAGTAATAGTAACCAGAATGCCTGTTCTGTCTAGTAGTTTGGCCCTAGGAATACCCTCTCAGGACTAAATGATTGTTGGCTTGGGACCTGGCCCACAGTAATACTGCTAATATCTCAGAACTGGTCCCCAAGCCAGTGGGTGCTTGGCCTAGGCCCAGATATGGAGTTGAGTCTGCTTTTCCTGGCCTCCCAGGGGCACAGCTTTATCTCAGCATCAGCCCCAGGCAAGGGTGTGTGGAAAGCTCTGCCATCCTCCCTTCACAAGCAGGGAACCCCCAGCCCACCCCTGGTTTCAGGTGTCAGCCCAGCTTCATGGAACTTTTGGTTTCTTTTACTCCATAAGGACCAAACTTCTCAGCTGGCTGAGTACATCCTTCTGGACTCAAGGCCCAGCAAGCTTGGTGCCTTAGCCCTTTTCCTTCTTTTTTCTGATTCTAATTCATGGGGATGTATGCCTCATTTTGTGTCTTTTTAATTTTCTCTATTATATTTCGCTTTGTCATTACTGTGCTTGGATGGAGGTGGGGTGAGGAGAATGCAAAACATGAATTTATAACACTACTTTAGCTGAAAATCCTTTTATGCTACTCATAAAGTCAGGAGAAAAGTCATTGAAATCAATACTGTGTCACCTCTGCCTCTCAATTTTACACTTGTTACCCCTTTTTAGTACCCACTGTCCCCTTCTTCCAGTTCCTTAATCTGTCCACTTATCTCCCCTGTCACTTAGCTGGGAAGAAGAAATCTGATGGAATCACTCATTCGTACTATAATTTTGGGGAGTGTGGAAGACAGAATAATGCCTCTCTCGAATGTCTATGTCTTAATCCCTAGAACCTGTGAACCTATTACCTTACATGGCAAAAGGACTTTGCAGTATGGTTAATCTCAGGATTTTGAGATGGGGAGATTATCCTGCATTACCTGAGTAAACCCAGTGTAATCACAAGGGTCCTCATAAGACGGCTAAAGGCAGGGAAGAAGATGTAACAAAGGAAACAGAGTTAGAAAAGGCTGTGACAGACGGGGGAGGGGGGGAGAGAGAGAAACTAGAAGATGCTGTGTTGCTGGCCTTCAAAATAGAGGAAGAAGACCATGAGCCAAGGAATGCAGGAAACTTCTAGAAACTAGAAAAAGCAAGGAAACAAATTCTGTCCTGGAACCTTCAGAAAGAGCTGCAGCCCTGCTGACCCACTGAAGACTTCTGACCTCTAGAACGTGAGAGAATAAGTTTGTGTTGTTTTAAGCTATAAGTTCGTTGTAATTTGTTATAGCATAAGAAACCAGTACAGGTACTGATGATTTAACCTCCCTAGAAATGTTTGAAATCTAAAATGGGACTGTTGGAAAAATAGAATAGTTTGGTCAGGGCCGTCACCTCAGGTCCAGTTGGGTGTGGTTCAACATTCATTGTAAGCAAATTGTGTGTGTGTGGAGTTAGTGTGGACGTGCGCCAATGTATCTTTTTAGTTTTGTTGCTATTCTTGTGTTCTTGGAGGGGGGAGAGAGAGAGAGAGAAGAGAGAGGAGTTTTAGTGAAGCAGGTGGGCAGGCGTGTCTGCCTCGGGTGTCCACATGGCACAGCCATGCTTTCCAACCTGTGGCTCCAAGGACCTTTTGGCCAGTTACCTAGCTCACAGACCTGTGTAAAGGGGTCTGGTGACCCAGCCTGCTATGGGAGGGGTCTGGGGACCGATCCTGGCACGTGAAGGGTTTGTGACCCAGTCTGTGAATGGGCTTGAGGGGTCTGTGAGCTCCAGACCCAGCCCTAGTGCAACAATTGGCCCAGTCGGTGCAGGATTACTGGCAGGTAAAAGAGCCTGACAACTGGCGTGGTCACCGAGCTTTACAGTTGGTGTCATGAACAGGATTAAGAGCTAGACAGGGACCAAGAGCATTACTTAATTCCAATGAATGACTTTGTGATGGTGAATTTCAGCCACGTAGGTGGCTACTTACCTCACCTACAAGGTCTGCTCCAGGGATGTTCTTCTATGTTATGATGCCTGGACTCCCTTCATTCCTGCCATTGCTTTGGAATAGGTTTACTTCTCTAGAAGCTTCCTTCCCCAATGCTATTGAGGTAGGAGTATATTAGCACTGGAGCAGGAAGTAGTTTTATAGTTGAGACAGGTATGGTGGAGGGAGGAGGATTTGAAAACTGATGAGGTTCTCAGCCAGCAGGCTGGAGGCCTTATGGAGCCCCAGGCACCTTGAAGGAGAGGCCAGGTTGGTGCAGGGAGACACCCAAGCCCCTGGTTGGCCCAGCGAGGTCCTGCCCTTCAGTCCTGCAGGCCTAATGAGGTCATGTGGCAGCTCCTCTAACAAACTGTGTGGAGGAACAAGTTGTAGTAAGAAACAAAGGTGATTTTGCTTCAGATTCTTCAGAGATAGCAATATGTCAGCAGCCCCCAGAGAGGCTGAAAGTAAATGAATCAGTGCTAGAAAGTGAAGGATACTATCCGCGGTGAATGGTGAAAAGGACTCCCGAACAGTATCTTCATTGATTTTTCCTGTAATTGACACAGCATCTTGGTTTGCCTTCAGGCTTCAGAAGGAGAAAACGGGGAGCCCTTGTACACAGAGCTTCCTTGTGTTGGAATTTAATAAAAAAAGTTCCCCTGAATGAGCTCCATCTTTCTGCTTTCTCTCTGCTATTCCCATCTCCTTTTTGCTTCCTTCATTTCTTTCTCCTTCTCTCTCCTCCCAATCTATCTGCCTGTGCCTCTCCCTCACTTGTTTTGTTTTGTTCACAATAAGGACTTAAACAATAGATATTGCAGTATGGGTAACCTATTTTTGCTGGATGTGACTTTAGGAAGAAAAAAATAGCACATTCCATCTTTCATGCTGGCTTAAATCTCATTTGAACAGAAGCTCAGTATTTTTCTGGAAAAATTTATCACTCACAGTTGCCATGTCTGAGACGTGCCCTATGCAGTAGGATGCAGAGAAGGCCTGAGCTCCCTTCAGGGGCTCCCTGGGGTCCACCACACAGGAGATGGGAAGATCACCTCCTCACCTGCAGGGCTGCCCCCTGTACCTCGGTGGGCAGAGCCTAGGCCCTGCCATGTTGCTGGTTATGGATTTCACAGATGCAGGAAGCAGAGGTCAGTCAGATAATTTTCAGGACAGTCCCTTGAAATGAGTCCCTCTGTAGGGCAAGCCTGATAGCTGAGGTGGAACACTGTTGCCAGCTTGAAGCTGCCTTGATAAGGATTTTTTTTTTTTTTTTTTTTGAGAGAGAGAAAAAAATTAGAGAGAAGGGCTATCAGATTTATCAGCAGCTTCTGGGCCATGCCCAAGGAAAACAGGATTTGGTTCTGGGGAAGGCAGATTGTCTGATAATCTCTCTTTGTACCAGATATGCTTGCCTCAATGTACTGAGAGAAATCAGAGAGCATTTCAGACATTCTAGCATAAAGATATTTCATCAGGCCAAAAATGTCTTGGCACAGAAGAGGTTCAAAAATTAAAATGAACATTAGGGGTTTGTTTTTGTTTTCTGTTTGTTTGTTTTAGAGTTGGCTCCAAATTTGCCTTTGGGAACCATATTCATTCATTCAACAAATATTTATAAAGTTTAATGTTGTGACTACAATGGTCAGTAACAAATCAGATGGAATGTTGGGGACATAAACTTCGGTCCAAGACTTTTACAAGTAAATGTGAAACTAACAGTTTGGTAGGTGCTATGAAGAAGAGGTGGTCGGCTCACAGGAGGAATAACAGAGGGGACTGGCCTGGGTCAGGGATGTCAGGAATAGTTCCCTGAGGAAGCAGTGACTCAGTGTTGGGAGACGAAATATGCAGGAAGGGTGGGCGTTAACAGGAGTTGATCAAATTAATCAAGGGAAGGGAGTGGGAGAGTGTCTAAAAATAAGGGAGGCACATGCAAAGGCCCTGTGGCATGGTGGTTGCAAGGAACTAAAAAAAGCCTCAGCGGATTGGTCAGCACAAGGATTGGGAGAATGCAAGAAATGAAGTTGGAGAGTCAGGCCTGGGGCCAGACTGTGTTAAGGATTTTGTTTTTTCATCTCAACAGTATTTGGATGACTTTTTAGCAGCTTTAATGTGTGTGTATGCCTGTGTGTGCATGCTTGTGTGTGTGTGTGTGTGTGTGTGTACATGCCTGAGAGAGAGAGAGAAGGAATATCAGGTGTTGGCTGGGACTAGGATGGAGATGGAGAGAAATGCATGGATCTGTAGGTATTTTTAAGGGAAAATCATCTGAATTTGGTGATGGGGTAGATGAGAAATGTGAATGAGAGGAAAGAGTTAAGAATGACTCCTGGGTTTCTGGCCTGAGTGACTGTATGAAAGGATGATGGTGCCATTCACTGATGTGGAGAACCATGGAGAAGGAGCAGATTGGGGTGAACATGAATTTGGTGTTAGTCAAGTTGGGTTTGAGATGTCTTTGAAAAACCTAAATGGAGATGTTGGGTTAACCTGCCCATGTGCTTCAGCCCTTTCTCTCTTAGGGTATCTTCCTCCAAGTGCTCCCTGGCTTGCTGGTGACCTGCCCTTCCTCAGTGGCCGGCCTGCCCTGCCCTGCACTCCTGAGAATTACTACTTATTAAGAACTACTGCCATATATAATTTTATTTCGCCCTCATAATATCTAGGTGGGCAGAACAAGTATTATCATCCTTACTTTTAGATGAGAAAACTGAGGTTCAGAAAGGTTAAGCTGCGGGCCGGCCCAGTGGCGCACTGCTACAGCGCACCACTTGGGAGCACAGTGACGCTCCTGCCGAGGGTTCGGATCCCACATACAGACCGGCCGCTCACTGGCTGAGCGAGGTGCGGGCGCAACACCGAGGGTTGCGATCCATTGCTGGTCACAAAAAAAAACAAAAAGAAAAAAAAAAAAAAAGAAAGGTTAAGCTGCGGGCCGGCCCAGGGGCGCACTGCTACAGCGCCCCACTTGGGAGCACAGTGACGCTCCTGCCGAGGGTTCGGATCCCACATACAGACCGGCCGCTCACTGGCTGAGCGAGGTGCGGGCGCAACACCGAGGGTTGCGATCCATTGCTGGTCACAAAAAAAGACAAAAAGGAAAAAAAAAAAAAAAGAAAGGTTAAGCTGCTTGCCCACGGTCACACAGCTAGACATTTGTAGAACTGGGATCAGACCTACTTCTTTTGGCTCCTAGTATGGGCTCCCTTCCACTTTGCCATGCTGCTTTCCAGGGAAGGCATACCAGTAAAGATAAGCTTCCTGGCACTGTGGTGAACTGCTCGCTAGGAAAAGATATTTTGACAAATGGGGCTTCTGCCCAGATAGTCCATTAGTCTCCTTCAAATGAGGTTGATGCCACAGAACATCCCAAGTGCTAGTGACAGAAACTGGTAGTGTCAAAATGCTTTTGGGTATGGTCATTGTGGGAGGATCAAATATCACATTCAATATTGCATCCCAATAGCTGTGTGGTGTTTTCCTAAAGGGTCCAGGCCTCTACCAGGGCAGGGGGTGGAGGGAAGAACCCAGGCACAGTAAGGCATGGAATGGACCGTGTGTGTGAACCCCTTGGTAAAGGTCTCTTGTCAGGAGAGAGAGAAATTCCCTTGCCAAAATCATGGGTATAAGTACACCAGAATCCTACCAGACCCTCCCTATGAAGAGACAGCCACTCCTTCCATTCACCCCATTGAGGGGGGTCTTCTCCCCTGATTCTCTCTGATCCTGTTTCTGGTGTCCAGTTCATTCCAACACAGTCCCAGGGAGAAACAGAGCTGTTGAGTCGAGCCTCCCTCCTTCCCTGCAATAATCCCATTTACTCTAGGGGTTTTACCTTTTCCACTCTGGGTTGGGGCTCTTAGCATTAAGTAGAAGCGGATAGAAAAGTGTGTTAAAACAGTAATGAACTGCTTCACCTGTGCTAGTGGCCAATCTTCATTTCAGCCTAGGTGAGCCTTGAGCTATATATCTCAGTGACATTTTCTCTTCACTATACCCCAATCTTTAGAAAACCTTGAGAAAACTGGTGCCAGAAGGCAAACATGGAGAGAGAGACTTGGGGAGAACAGCAGCCGTGTCCTGAAGTTCTGCCCCATCCCTCTGAGCAGCTCCACAGCAGCAAAGACCATAGCTGGGTGTAGTCACCACTGTATCCCCAATGCCTATGACAGCACCCAACACACAGAGAATTCCCAATAAATGAAAAGCAGCCTATCCATGTGAAAAACAAAGAAATTTAATAATCTCTGCATCTCTCTCTACGTACTTCTAGATAGTTTTTTTTAATGTAATTCTAAAGATGACAGCTTGTACCCACTGTGTATTACCTGGTATAATTTATCAGTGACTGAATGGGTGGATGGAAAAATTGATGGACAGAGGATGGAAAGATTTATGCTGCTTTCTTGATTTCAATATGTGAAGATGATTGTACCAGAGCCTCTGGACTTCATGGTTTGGAGCTATTTTTTCCTCTTTAAGGTAACCTGGAGACAATATCAGAAAGAAGCTAGTATTGTTTTTGGCCGTATTCTTTAGTGATGTCTTTTTCCCACAGCAGGGACCCAGTATTCTCACTATCTTTCAAGGTTATTTGCATTTATTTATTTATTTATTTTCCTTTTTGTCTTTTTTACTGACCGGTAACGGGATTGCAACCCTCGGTGTCGCGCCCGCACCGGGGACCGGCAACGGGATCGCAACCCTCGGTGTTGTGCCCGCACCACGCTCAGCCAGTGAGCAGAAACCGGTCTCCACATGGGATCTGAACCCTCGGCGGGAGTGCCTCTGCGCTCCCAAGCAGCGCACTCTCCAGTGCGCCACCGGGTCGGCCCAAGGTTATTTGCATTTAATGCTTAAAAGAACAAACTCCTACTGGAGGCAGTTCAGGTAATATTCAGTATATAGAGAGGTGAGCTTTTAAGCCCCCTGAGTCTCCCCGTATATGAAGGATGAAAGAGAAAGAGGATCTAAATTCAAAATATACTTCAGACAGAGACCCAGGATAGCTTGGTGGCCACTTGGGTGTGGCAGGTTGAATAGAGTACGTTTCTCACTTGGGTGTCTGGTTGTGTGCCAACGACATTAATTAAGGTAGGAAAATAGGAGAAAGATCAGGTCTGGAGCCTGGTAGGCCTGGTAGGTGCAGTCTAGAAGAAGGGTGAGAAGTGTGATTAATTTCATTGAATTTGATAAACTTATAGGACATCTAAGAGGAGAAATCTCATAGTAGATGATTGAAAATGTGGTTCCAGAAGTTAGAAGGGTATGTAGGGATGGAAAGAACAGTAGGGAGTCAACAGTGAGTAAGCAGAAGCCAGTACTGTGGGAAGAAATGAGACCACTTAGAAGAAGCAGTTGATGATATGGCTTTCATTTATTGACCAATTGCAGTGTGCCAAAACAATTTACTAATATCCTCACTCAGGGTCCTCAAAGTATATTCTTCATGATGCCCATAAAGATCCTAATGCCCCAAATCACTTTTAACCCTAGCATCAAAATTGAAAGACAAAATTATTAAGAATAAGTATAATTGCAAATATCAGTTAATGAATAAACAATATAAAAAGCAGTAAATTCTGACATTAATAACAAAGTGTGAAGTTGGGAGAGTCAAAAGTGTAGAGTTTTTGTATGCAATTGAAAATTAAGTTACCTTCTCAAAATAGACTGCTATAACAGAAAGAAGTTTTATGCCAGCTTCATAGTAACCACAAAGAAAAAAACCTATAGACGATACAAAACAGATAAGGAGAAAGAAAATTAAAGTATATCACTGCAAAAAAAAAAAAAAATCAAATTACACGGGAAGATATCAAGAGAGGAAGAGAGATACAAAGGAACTGCAAAACAGACAGAAAACAATGAATAAAATGGCAATAGTAAGCCTTTACCTAACAATAATAACTTTAAATGTAAGAGGGAAGTTTAGAATGATAAATACCTACATTAAAAAAGAAGAAATACCTCAAATAAATAACCTAATGTTATGCCTTAAAAAACTTAGAATAGCAAACTGAACCCAAAGTTAGTAGAAGGAAGGAAATAATAAAGATTAGAGCAGAAATAATACAATAAAGAATAGAAAAATAAAAGAAAAATGGACAAAACTAAGAATTGGTTCTTTGAAAAGATAAACAAATTGACAAGACCATAGCTAGACTAAGAAAAAAAGAGAGACGACTGAAAATCAGCAATGCAAAAGGATGTTTTACAGCTGATGCCACAGAAATGAAAAAGATCATAAGACTATTATGAACAATTATTCCTCAACAAATTGGACAACTTAGAGGAAATGGACAAATTCCTAGCAATATAAAACCTACTAAGACTTAATCAAGAAGAAATAGAAAGCCTGAACAGACCAATAACAAATAAGGAGATTGAATTAGTAATCAAAAACCTTCCAAAGGGCCGGCCCGGTGGCGCACTGGATAAGTGCGCCGCTTGGGAAGTGCGGCGGCGCTCCCGCCCGAGGGGTCGGATCCCACATACAGACCAGCTCCCGCTCACTGGCTGAGCGAGGTGCGGGAGCAACACCGAGGGTTGCGATCCCGTTGCCGGTCCCCGGTCTGGTACGGGGGCAACACTGAGGGTTGCGATCCGTTGCCGGACATGGAAAAAGACAAAAGACAAAAACAAACAAACAAACAAAAAAAACCTTCCAAAAAAGAAAAGCCCAGGGCCAGATGGATTCACAGGTGAATTCTATCAAATATTTAAAGAAAAATTAATGTCAATCTTTCTTCAAAAAAATAAAAGAAGGCATACTTTCAAACTCTTTTTATGAGGCCAGCATCACCCTGATACCAAAGCTAGACAACAACACTACAAGAAAAGAAAACTACAGGCCAATATCCCTGATAAACATGGCTATAAACATTCTAAACAAAATATTAGCAAGCCAAATGCAACAGCACATTGAAAGGATCATGCACCATTACCAGTGGGATCTACTCCTGGGATGCAAGAATGGTACAACATATGAAAATAAGTCAATGTGACGCACCGTATTAAGATAATGAAGGGCAAAAATCACAAGATCATCTTAACAGAGGCAGAAAAAGCATTTGACAGTATTCAACACCATTTTATGGTTAAAAACTCCCAACAATTTAGATACAAAGAAACTAACCTCAATGCAATAAAGATCATTTATGAGCTAACATCATACTCAGTGGTAAAAAAACTGAAAGATTTTCCTTTAAAATCTGGAACAAGGCAAGAATGCCCCCTCCCACCACTTCTGTCTAAAATAATACCACAAGTCCTAGTGAGAGAAATGAGGCAAGAAAAAGAGATAAAAAGCATCCAGATCAGAGAAGAAGTAAAATTATTTTTGTTTGCAGATGACATGATTTTATCTGTAGAAAACCCTAAAGACTACACAAACACACACAAAAACTGTTAGAACTAGTAAATGAGTTCAGCAAAGTTGAAGGATACAAGTAACAATGTACAAAAATCAGTTGCATTTCTATACACTAATAATTATCTGAAAAGGAAATTAAGGAAACAATCTCATTTATAATAGTACCAAAAAGAATAAAATACTTAAAAATGAACTTAACCAAGGAGGTGAAACACTTGTACACTGAAAACTATAAAACACTGATGAAACAATTAAGCAGACATACATAAATGTAAAGACACTCCATGTTCATGAATCGGAAGAATCAATATTGTTAAAATGTCTAGACTACCCAAAGTGATTTACAGAATCAATGCAATCCCTATCGAAATCCCACTGGTATTTTTTAAAGAAATAAAAACAAATTATAAAATTTATTTGGAACCACAAGAGACCCTGAATAGCCAAAACAATTTTTTTTTCCTTTTTGTCTTTTTTCGTGTCCGGCAACGGACCACAACCCTCAGTGTCGCGCCCGTACTGGACCGGGACCGGCAACGGGATCACAACCCTCGGTGCTGCGCCCGCCCCTCGCTCAACCAGTGAGCAGGAACCGGTCTGTATGTGGGATCTGAACCCTCGGCAGGAGTGCTTCCGCGCTCCCAAGCGGCGCACTGTAGCAGTGCGCCACCGGGCCGGCCCAGCCAAAACAATTTTGATTAAGAACAAAGCTGAAGGCATCACAGTTTCTGATTTTTAATTATATTACAAAGCTACAGTAATCAAAACAGTATGGTACTGGCATAAAACAGACATGTAGGTCAATAGAACAGAATAGAGAGCCCAGAAATAAATCCACATATATTTGGTCAACTGATCTTCAACAAGGGTGCCAAGAATACACAATGGGGATAGGATAGTGTCTTTAGTAAATGGTGTTGGGGAAACTGAATATCCACTTGCAAAGAATGAAATTGGATCATTATCTTACACCATACATAAAAACCAACTCAAAATTTATTAACCTAAGACCTGAAACCATAAAGCCCCTAGAAGATAGGGAGGAACTCCTTCACATTGGTCTTGGCAATGATTCCTTGGATATGACACCAAAAGCACAAGCAACAAAAGCAAAAATAGACAAATACAATTACATCAAACCAAAAGGCTTCTGAACAGCAATGCAAACAACAGAATGAAAGGGCAACCCACAGAATGGAAGAAAATATTTGCAAGCCATATCTGATGAAAGGTTAATATCCAAAATATATAAGGAACTCCTACAAGTAGTAGCAGTAGCCCGTGTGATAGTAGGTTAGCCAACTATCTAGAGGTAGAAGGAGACCTTGGTATTGCTGATGAGGCAGAGATGTGATTTAGACTCTATTGACTCCAAAGCCTGTGTTTATGCCCAAAAGCCTTCTTGAGACTTTTGAGAAGGGCTAATTCTGGAGTAAGAAGGTGACCAAGGCAGTTTCAGAGAGGTAGAAGGAAACCTTGGTATTGCTGATGATGAAGGAGGAGGTTATTCCAAGTGGTGGGAGTAGGGTATGGGTGCGGCCAGGGTCAGCAATGTCTCAAGGAGAGAGCAAAAGAGAGTGAGAAAGAGAGTGACCAGGGGGACACCGGGTTCAACCACTACTTGTTCCTTTGGAGTCATTCTAAGGGTGCAGCAGTGATATAGAAGCAGCCAGAGTGACGAGGGATCAGGAGTTGAGAAAGCAGGAATAGGGAGCGTGTGATTCTCTTTCAAGGCAGTTAGTGGAGAAAGGAAAGAGAGAAGCAGCATGTTGTGGACGAGATGAAGGAAAAGCTTCTTATCAAAATGAGGAACTCAAGCACGCTTGTGTGCTGAAGTCAAGCACCAGCGAGCAAGGACAGAGAGGTGAAATTGGGCACCAGAGCTTCCTGTTCTTCCCAGGCTGGGAATCTGATTTATTTTCTGTCCTGCTCCTTAACTTCTCTGTGCTTCAGTTTCTACATCTGTAAAATGGGGATAACAATACCAGCTGCTTCCAAGGGCTGTGGAGAGTAGAGCGTGCCTGGCACACAGCAAGCATGGTATGACGTAGTGCTTGTTACCATCCTCGCCGCCACCTCCTCCGCCCCTGTCGCATTCTTCCACCTGTACCTTTCTCAGCCCACATCCACCTGGGAACATGACATGGGAACATGAGCCCCACCTTGTCGCAACCTCCTCCGCACCTGGATGGTGGGCTGGAAATGCTGCAGAGCAGAGGAGAACAATTTCGCTCCTCTGCTCTGCCTCTAACTCGACTTTTTGATTGTTTCCTTTGCAGTCTCGAAATAACCACACACACGCACACACACACACACACACACACACTCACACTCACACACATATATATTTCCCCCGCCACACACAAAAATCTATACTTGGACTTCACAGCATATGGTGCAATGACAAAACTCTCTGTGAAGCAAAGTGAAGATTCATCTCTACGTCTTTCCATGAAAAAAGGTATTTTAAGTGTGGATAACAGCACCCCTATCCCTCGTCTGGCTCTCAGTTCCCAAGTCTGTCTCTCAGTGTGGGGCTGTGGACAGAGCTCAGGGCTGGCCATCAGATGACATGAGTTCCAGCCTTTGTTCTACCAGCAAGCCTCTGGGTGACCTCCGGCAAATGGCTTTGTGCAACAAGCCTCTGGGTGACCTCCGGCAAGTGCCCTTGTGTCTTTGGGTCCAGGTGATTTGCTGTCAGGGCACTGGACCTCAGTTCTGATGGCTGAGCCCTACTTCTTGGTCTTTCTGGGGCTGCTGCCCATTGTCACCATCCACCCTAGAGGTCAGGGTACTTCACCCACATCTGTCCATCAGCAGTTGATCAGCAAGGTCAATGTTGTCAGTTCACCAGAGGAAACCACTGAGGAATAGCAGCACAGGGTTTTACAGGGGATCCCAGAGTACCTGGCTGTATTCCCAGTATGTCCCCTTCTCATCAGGGAAATCCATTATTTGTACTTGATTTCTTTAGTTTCAAAGCCAAGGTCTGAGGGAAAGAGGCATCTTATTCCAAGTCCTTTACATCTCAGCACAAATAAATGTCAAATGTTTTCCTGAGATGAGAGTTTTAGGAGGGAGACCACCAGGCCATGAGGGGAGGGTAGGTAGAATGGAGGGGTGGGCAGACCACTGAGAGGAAAGAGGGGAGCAAAGGACTTTCTCACATACCTCGCAGTTGGCCCTGTCGGTGGTGGTGCTGTGACTGTTAACTATCTCTCATTACCATTCTGAGTAAGGTAGCCTAGTGGTTCACAGTAGACTTTAGAGCTGGGCAGAACTGGGTTCAAGGTCCCAGAACAACTTGCTAGGTGGGTGACCTTGTAAAGCTTATTAAAATATTGCTCTGTGCCACTTTTTCCACATCCTCAGTCTTTTACTCTCATAGTAATAATGACCAATATTGGATGACATTCACCAGCTACTGGGGCTGTCCTGCTCTCATTCAATTCTCACGACATCCTATGTTTTGTTCCTTTTACTGACCCTAATTTACAGACCAGGAAACTGAAGCTCAGACAGGTTACAGAACTATGGTACATCACACAGCTAATCAGTGTCAGAGCTGGGATGCAAACCCAGGCAGGCTGGCTCCGGTCTGTGCTCTGAGCTCTTATGCCTCGTTGGCTCTGTAACATCTTGGCTATGATCTTGGGTCACCCTACAGTACCACTCACTTCCCTTTGATGTTGTGGCCAATCACTAACCCCAGAGTCATCCTCCTTGTTCCTTGAAGGCTCTACCACCCAGCTTGCTGTTACTTTTTCCAAGAATATTTCTGCCATAATTCTTAAGTAGATGGTCCTTTCTTATCTTAGCCTACCTGCTCCTTGATCTCCTCCCTTCCAATTCCTCTTACCCTCCCCCTATCATCTTCTCAAGTCGCATCCTTGACTGTCATTACCAGCCACCAATCCTTCAGTTCCACCACATCACATCTGTCCAGTTCACTCTCTCTCTCTTGCCCAAACCTAATAACTCTTCGTCACCCGGTACCTGCAATCGACTGAGCCTACCACCTTCTCACTGTCCTTCACCTCCCCGCAGCATGTCCTCACTCCGTCCTTACCCACCTTAAATTCCACGGCTCGTCATTATGTCTGCATACAGCCTCACCTCGATAGCTTCTTTTCTCAAAATTCCAATCCTAGTTAAATCCAACTCTCCCCTTGCTCTGCAACTACACAGCTGAATGGGACAGGAGAAATATACACAACTTCGTCGACCAGTGTTGTCTTGAATTCATGACACTAACTTCCAGTAAGCAGTCTTACCACGTCTCCAGGGTCCACTCATTCTCACGCTTTCATGTCTATTTTCCACTCTCTCTCCTCGAATCTTCGGCATCTTCACTATCAGTTGATGACCTTGGCTTGCTATTTCACCAAGAAGATAGAAGCCATCAGAAGAGAACTTGCACACATCCCCACCACCAGATTTACTCCCCTGCTTACATCTGTGCCCAGAAAGTACTATACCTTCCCTCTCTCACTGAGAAATCGCTGCCTCTCCATGGTCCAAAATTGCAAGTTGTGCACTGGATTCCACCCTCTCTCGCCTGTTCGAAGACAGTTTTGGAGATTATCCTTCTCCCATCTGCGTTATCAAATTTCCCCCTCCCTACTGGGTTGTGCCTGTGATCATGTAAACATGCTGTAATTTCTCACATCCTTAATACAACACAAGACGTTCTCATCCATCTTTAGCTGCTTCATCTTTTTTCTCCTTTTATAGCAAAAACTCTGAAAGATTGTCTATACTTGCTTTCCAACTGCTTTCCTCCATTCTCTCCTCAACCCACTGTAATAAGGCTTTTATACCCCCAAATTCAAAGGCATTGCTCTTTTCAAAGTCACTGATAACTTTCATGTTCCTAAAACTATTGATCAGTACTCAGTCCTCTCCTCATTTGCCACAGGATCTGCATTTCCTCAGCTTCTCCTTCTTTCCTCTTTGAAACATTTCCTCCACTTGGTGTCTTGGCTTCTTCCTCAGGGAAGACTTGCCTTACTGCCCTAGCAGTGATTGCTGATTTGCTTTATTTTTGGCTGTAGCACTGATCATCATTTGATATTCTGTGTATTTTACTTATCTGTTTTATTTATCTGTCTCCCCACCCAGGGTGTAAGTTCCCTGAAGGGAGCAATTCTTCTAGTTTTCTTTGCTGCTGACCCCCAGCACCTAGGACAATGCATGGTACACAGCAGTTGCTCAACAGTTATCTGTGAACAAATGAAGAATCTCTAAAACAGGTTCTTTCCTCATTGACTTTCAGTTTGATCAAGTAATATAATATGACTGTCATATATTAATGCTTGATAAATAGTAGCAATTATTTTTTCTGTTTTTAATTACTTTTTTAAATTGACAAAAATTATATATATTTATGGTGTACAACATGATATTTTGAAATATGTATACATTGTGGAATAGCTAAATCAAGCTAATTAACGTGCATTACCTCACATATTTATTTATGGTGAGAACATTTAAATCTACTCTTTTGCAATTTTCAAGTATACAATATATTGTTTTAACTACAGTCACCATGTTGTATAATAGATCTCTTGAACTTATTCCTCCTGTCTAACAGAAATTTTGTACCCTTTGATGAACATCTCCCCAATCCCCTTTGCCCCACCAGCTTCTAGTAACTAACATTCTACTCTCTGCTTCTGTGAATTCGACTGTTTTAGATTCTACATGTAAATGAGATCATGCAATACAGTTATGCATTGCTTAGCAATGGGAATACGTTCTGAGAAATGCATCATTAGGCAATTTTGTCATGCAAACATCATAGAGGGTACTTCCACAAACCTAGATGGTGTAGCCTACTACACACCTAAGCTATATGGCATAACCACTATCCTATATGTGGCCCATCTTTGAAATGTCATTGTGTGGTGCAAGACTATATGTCCCTCTGTGCCTGGCTTATTTCACTTAATATAATGTTCTATTAGTCCGTTTTGTGTTGCTATAACAAAATACGTGGAATCGGGTAATTTATAAAGAAAAACAAAATTTATTGCTTACAGTTTCTGAGGCTTGGAAGTCCAAAGTCTGTCTACTGGTGGTGATAGTGACCCAGGGGTTTCACATTGCAAGATGGTGGAAGCAGAGAGAGAGCAGAGACAGACAGACTCTCCTCTTCTTTTAAAGCCCTCAGAACCATGCCCCGACCACCATTTTTAATCTATTCACTATGCATCGTCCTACAATCCAATCACCTCTTCAAGGTTCCACCTTTCTATTACTATAATAGGATTTCCCACCCTCTTAACAGTCACAGTGGGGGGGGACCAAGTTTCTAATACATGAAACTGAGGGGACACAACTCAAGCTTCAATGAGTTTTGGGGGGACAATTCAGTCCACTACAAATGTCCTCTAGGTTCATTCATGTTGTCACTAATGACAGGATTTCCTCATTCTGAAGGCTGAATGGCATTTTACTGTGTACATATTTTACATTTTCTTTACCTCTTCATTCTTTAACAGGTACTTAGGTTGATTCCATATCCTGGCTATTGTGAATAGTGCTGCAATAAACATGAGGGTGCAGCTATCTCTTTGGTATGCTGATTTCCTTTCCTTTGAAATAAATACCTAGAAGTGGGATTACCGGATAATATGGTAGTTCTATTTTTAGTTTTTTGAGGAACCTCCATACAATTTCCTATAATGGCTGTACTAATTTACATTTCCACCAACAGTGTATAAGGGTGTCCTTTTCTCTCCATCTTCACCAGCACTTGTTATTTTTTGTCTTTTTGATAACCATTCTAACTGGGGCGAAATGACGTCTCATTGTGGTTTTGATTCACAGCTCCCTGATGGTGAGTGATGTTGAGCATTTTCTCATATACCCATTGGTCATTTGTATATCTTCTTTTGAGAAATGTCTATTTAGGTCATTTGCTCATTCTTTAATTGGATTATTTGTTTTTTTTGCTGTTGAGTTGTTTAAGTTTCTTGTATATTCTGGATACTAATCCCTTCTTGGTGAATAGTTTGCAAATATTTTCTCCCATTCTGCTGGTCGCCTCTGTGCTGCTGATTGTTTCCTATGCTGTGCAGAAGCTTTTTAGTTTGATGTAAACCCATTTGTCTATTTTTGCTTCTGTTGCCTGTGTTTTAGAAGTCTTCAGAAAATTTTTGCCCATTCTGATGTCTTGGACTGTTTTCCCTATGTTTTCTTCTAGTAATTCTATAGTTTCAGCTCTCACTTGTAAGTCTTAATCTCCTTTGAGTTGATTTTGGTTTGTGGTGAGAGAGAGGAGTCATTTCTTTCTTCTGCATATGGATATCCACTTTTCCCAGCACCATTTGTTGAAGAAGCTGTCTTTTTCCCAATGTATGTTCTTGGCAACTTTATAAAAGATCAGTTGGTTGTAGATAATGTGGATTTATTTCTAGGTTCTCTATTCAGTTCCACTGGTCCATGAACCTGTTATTATGCCAGTACCATACTGTTTTGGTTACTATAGCTTTATAGTGTGTGTGTATATATATATATATATATACACATATGTGTGTGTGTGCATAAACATAACTGATTATACATATTTGTGGGGTACAGAGTTGACTGTAAGTATTTGTGTCCATGAGTGCTTTTGTGGCCTAGGCACTGGGGCACTCAGCAACTACTTGCTTTAGTCGATGACACTGGGCAGGGTTACTGGGGCTGTAGGCAGGACCTTGATCTCCTGGGAGATGCGCGGGTGTGCGCACTGCTTCCTCAGCAGAAGTAGAAGATCTTGGCTAGGGTCACTGGGGTCGTTGCTGGGACTTCTGGATTCTGGAAGAGGTGGTGTGGCAATTGGCTATTCCTCTACTAAATTGAGTGGGGTCACCAGTGTAACTGGTGGGACTGCAGACCCCTGGGAGAAGCACTGAGGCACTCTGCCTCTGTAGCTCCTTAGCTGCAGCAGCCAACCCTGGGAGGAGGTGACTGGGGCTGCAGCCTGGACCCTGCACCCCCAAGAGAGACACTGTAGTGCTTTGCAGCTCCCCAGATGGGGGTGGCCCTGGTCACGCTTGCAGGAGCTGCAGATGGGACTGTATGCTCCTGACAGAGGTGTGCAGGTGCTCTGCAGTTTCCCAGCTGGAGTGGGTGGCTTTGGGTGGGTTTCCTGGAGCTGGAGTGAGACTCTGTGCCCCTGGGAGAGTGCACGGGCACTCCACTGAAGAGAGCAGAGTCACCAGGGGTGGCAGAAGTCCCCAATCAGTCAGCTTTCAAGCTCTGGAAAGTGCAAGGACTCATGGGCACTGGTGCCAGAATCCCTGTGTGATGAGGGGGCCTTAGGACTGCAGAGATGCTGGGGCTATTAGGCCCTAGGGCAAAATGCACACTGGTGTTGGCTCTGATCCCCAAATGGTGACATCCTGTGGTAATCCAGGACCTGGGGGATGGGGGTTCAGCATGAACTCCCTCTCTGGATTTCACATGGGCTCCAAGCAGCTTCTCACGCTGGGCTCACAGCCTGCAAGGGCCATGCAGCTCCCTTGTAGCTTGGATTGCAGGTGTCCACAGCGTGTGCATACTGTTCATGATTCCCCTTGCCTATCTTTTCCCCACAGCAAGGAGTCTTTCTTGGCTCCAGGCTGATCACGGTCAGGTCTGTCTATGCTGCCATCACGAGTTTCTGACCCTCAGGGGTTCTTCCTCACTCTTTTGCCAAATACTGGTGTTTTCTCGCAGAAACTGTTGAATGTGTGACTGTTCACTTGTTGTTTTAGACTTTCTTTGTATCAGAGCTGACAGCTGGGTGCCTCTAGTCAGCCTTCTCGAAATCTACTTTTCACCTTTTCTGTTCAGCATAAGTGGCTGGAGCTCAGCAACTCTTCCTTCCTCTCTCTTAGCCAGAGTCTCCAGTTTTGAAGTTACCTTTGGAAAGTTCTTCTCTGACGCCTTCTCTCAGCTTCTTTGGAGTCTCTGGCCTTAGGGTAATCTGCTTACTTGGGTAGGGTTTAGCAACTTCCCCTTTGCCCATTTTTAAATCATGTTATTTGTTTTCTTGCTATTGAGCTGTAGGAGTTCTTTATATGTTTTAGATATTAATCCCTTATCAGATGTATGGTTTGAGTAGCAATTATTATTAATCTCCATTTTGAGAGATAAAAAGAAACAATCATGATGGTGATAATTTCCTGTATTGACTGTGATTTTACATTTATGAAGAGTCTGGTTAAAAGTTAATTATGTCATCAAGGCCATAAGTTAAACTTTGAGAGGAATTTAGAAGACCTTGGGATAGACTATGAGGAATGATAAAAACTAAACCATTTAATGAAGGTTAAGAAAACCTTGATAAGAAATGAAATTGAGATTCATGGGGAAAAGTAAGTTACTCCAGGTTACATAATAAGTAGATGGTGGTGGTGGCGGTAGGGATTTGAAACAAGGCTTGTCTGGGCCGAGCCCGTGGCGCACTCGGGAGAGTGTGGTGCTGGGAGTGCAGCAGCGCTCCCGCCGCGGGTTCGGATCCTATGTAGGGACGACAGGTACGCTCACAGCGCTCACTGGCTGAGCGCGGTGTGGCCGGTCTCAAAAAGGACAAAAAAAAAAAATTAAAAAAATGAAACAAGGCTTTTCTGAAGCCAAATTGTATTCTCCAACTTTGCTGCTTTCTCCATTGGAGCATGATGGTCAGTTGCTTCCTACTTCCATAGATGGTGAATTTGGAGAAATGGATTTTAATGCCAGAGAAGAAGAGTAGGGAAATTTAGGTTTACTCAAGAAGTCTCTTCTATGGACTATAATTTGTATCCTGAAACTTTGAAACGTATTTTAGTCTAATGGTGTAATGGGTGATGGTGGTATACGAGAACTAAGTGACTTCTCTTGGGATGTCCTAGTTCTAAGACTATGGTTGTGTCCACATGTGGTCACGAGAACTGATTGATAAGAGATCACTTAGATAATTGACCTTTTGGCTCTTTGAACTTAGCATATTCTGATTGCTTACACCTGATGCCTCTTTCTGAGTCAGTTACTACCAGCAATCATTTTACTGTTTCTTCATGGAAACTTGCATGAGTCTTCTTGTGGTCCTTCTCAATAGAAGGAGAAGCAAGATAGAAGATAGACTTTCAGGCAAGCAGAGCTCTTCATTATCCTCAGTGTCTTGCAGATATCTGGAGACTGGCCCTTATGAAGGAAACGGGCAGGGCTCAGAGGCAGAGCTTGGTCAGCATCCCTTCTCCAGGTTAGCGGGTGGCCTTGTGGAATCTACGCATAGCCATGGCTTTGAAACATGCAATGGAGGTAGTGCAGGCAGCTACCTTAGGTACCCCAGAGGGGAGGTGGTATGTAGAAAATGAACAAATGGAACCAAACCCAGAAGCAGAAACCAGCTCCTAGGCCAGATGGTCATAAAAGTTTCCATTCTGGGACATATTCATGATGATTCTGATTGGAATTCCAAAAAAAGACCAGGAAAAGCCTTGTCCTAACATTACTTGTGTTCTCCATTGATGGCTTTGAGGCCAGGAACCATATCTTCCTTATCTAGCAGAATGCCCAGCGTACTCTGGGTGCTTAGGAAACCTGTAATTTACAAATAAATTATTTGGAACCGTGTCATTTTCAGGAAGCTAGAGAAAGTGGGTGCTTTTGGTGCTCATTTGAAAGGGAATGTTGGGATGCAGAGCTGTTGTCTCTGTGAAGTGGTTTTGGGAAGGGGTGGTTACAGTTCTGAAAGTATTTTTAAAAGCCCATTTAGCCAGAGCCTGTCTGTGTGCTGGGGTGTGACACTCTATGAATGTATTATCAGCAGGGCCTTAGATGGGTTTGTGTGATTTGCCTTGGCCAGAAACAGGCTCCTTCACACATTCCCTGGGGACAGAGAGACCAACAGGACCACCTGCTACTCTAATGATCCACCCCCACATCCACAATTACTGCGGGACATGTTTTGGTTTTTAAAGGAACAGTGTCAGCTTGCTCTAAAGGTGCAGTGTCCAAAATAGTAGCCACTAGCCACTTGTGGCTGTAAGCCCTGGAAATGTGGCTAGTCCAAATTCAGATGTGCTATGAGTATAAAATAACCACCAGATACTGAAAACTTGGTACGAAAAAAAGAATGTAACATACTTCATTAGTAATTTTCATATTGATTACATGTTGAAATGATAATGTTTTGGATGTATTGGGCTAAACAAAATTTTTAAGTAATAGTAATTATTATTATATTTTTTAATGTGGCTACTATACATAACATTTAAAATTACGCATGTGGCTTACTTTATATTTCTGCTCTAAAAGATACCCTGCCTTGGGACTCATTCCTAGAATGCTTTTATTTCATTAGGTCTTGAAGAAATTATAAGATCTGAATAGACAGAGATGAGAATGGTATCCCACATAAGAAAAAATGCAGATACTGAAACCACAAGGTATGTTTAGCAAAAGAGGGTGGACCAACTGACCACAAGCCATCCCAAGGTTTTCCTCATATTTGATCTTATTGTTTAAGGACTCAGGTGTCAGTTTCATTATATCAGTTATTTCAATGTGCTGGTAACTATAATAATGACAACTAACATTTACTGAGAATTGCTATGTGCCAGAGGCTGTGTTAATTGCTTTGTATATATTATTGCATTAATGAAGTAGGTACCAGACTTTCCCCATCTTACAAATGAGCTCAGCAGATGATACACAGAGGATAAATGAGGAGGACGTCACAGACGGTGGAGGGTGAGGGATGGGAAGTTGTCTCGGGTGTTGGCCCAGTTCCTGGCTTGGCTAGTAGGTGAACGCTGGGCCCACGCCCTTGGTGGGGGTGTCAGGAGGGACTGGGGTACTTGGCATCCCTGCAGCGGATGCCTGGCAGAATGCCTTCTGTGTGGCATATGCTCCTTGAACATTTGTTGATACACCACCTGAGGCTTCTCCTTCCCCCTTGCTTTAATCCTACTCTTTCCTTGTTTCCTTACCACTTCCCAAGAAAACTTCTCTATTTTATTGCTGTGTAGTGGACAAAGAATGGTCATCACTATCGTATGGACTCAGGTGCGGAGCCAACTGTCACTACTTACTGGCCGAAACTTATATAATGCGGAGAACTAATATCCACCCCCAGAGTTGTAATGGGATTTAATGACATGTTTATGTAATGAAATCCAGGTACACAGAAGGCACTTAATAAATATTAGCTAGTGTCATTATTTGTTTTTTTCTTGTGGCTCACCTCTGCTGGCTCTCTATTTTCCAAATCTCAGGTGCTGGTGAGCAGGGCACTGATGGCCTAGGGGCCTAGAATTAGCCAGGAGTGATTTCCACACTGAGGTCTGCCCTGACCACCCTCTCCCCTCCCACCCACCCAGTGCCAATTCACTCCTTATTCTGTCTGTAAGCTTCTGGGGATCTGAAAAGAGCCAGTCTCTTTCAGTCTAGAAAAAGATTTTCCTTAAGCCATCTCTATAAATATTCCAAAGATTTTTTTTGCCTTTGGATTTCTATGTGTAATTAACAAGCCTGAGCAGCTGCTCTTTGGAAGCTGGTGATCCACTTTGCATGAGCATGTAGCAAACACAAAACAAGACACGTCAACAGCATAGTTTTCAATATGACCTTCCTCTGGATCTCTATTGTTATGGTCCTATGAGCAGCCACGTGCCATATGCACAGGAAAGCAGACTGAGGACATTTTCTTCCATTAGAGGTAGAGAGGGCAGCATCCTGGGGAGGGCCGTGGCCTAGCACTGGCAGACCTGGGTTTCGGTTCCAGCTTGGGCCCTCCCTGTGAGGAGGCTTTGGGCAAGTCCTTTCTCCTATGGGTATCAGTATCCTTGTCTGTCTAACTAGGGGTTTGAGTCTTACAGTCTCAGCTCTTGGGAACTTTGATGGGAACTCTGGAAGGTGGAGACTGTATTCTAATTGTATGTAGCTGGGTCCCTACTGTCTAGCACAGTATCTGGCACATAGTAAGTACTTGATAAATACTTACTGAATAACGGCTGGTCCATGGCTGTGTCAGCTGTGACCATCTACACGATAGATGTGCTGATCCTAAAACATCTCTTGGGAGAGATGGGTAATAAGGGGACTTAACAGGTATACAGAGTTGCATTGGGCAACCTGAGAGGTTCTTGACATTTTCTCATCTTTCTTATCTCTATGCTATGTAGATTCTGCCTGAATCTACACATGACCTGAAATAATAAGAGGGATAATAGTAGAACTACTTAATTCAGTCAAAAACTCCTGGGTATATTGAAAACAATGAATAGAATGTACATATTTAGTATCTTTTTCTATGTTGTAAGAAACAAACAAACAAACAACTTATCTGAATTCAAGAGAAGGATCCCAGGAAATGCTTGGTTAATTGCAGCAGTTTGTACATGTGAAGCATGCAGTGTGGAGGCTGGATTACCCTGGGCTTTAATCACTTGGTTGGCAGACCTGAGGAAGATATTTCTTTCTCAGCTGCTCACAGGCCCCTCTCATGTGTGTATTCCCAAAGGTGGGCAAGAGTAGCTGAGGAGACCTCACAGACTTTATTTGTGAAGTTCATTAATCCTTTAACCAAGCCAATGTCTGCAAACCATTCCTGTGGCCATTCGGTACATGGTGAGCCCATGGGGTCTGCTGCCTTAAAGAGGAAATGATGTTCGCTGCAGTGTCGGTCCAGGGAGCTGCTCAGTATACTCAGCACCCAATAAGTAATAAGAGTAAGCGATAACCTAGAATTGGAGGTGTATCGTGTCCAGAGCACAAAAAGGACACTGTTCCTGAACTTCTGAGCTCTCTCATGTACAGTCAAGATGCGGAAAGACTAGCAGGTTGGGTGCTGGTATCAGACCTTTCAGACAGGCGTGACTGGACCATTGGCAGCAGGTGAAACAATGCTTTGGTCTGAGCCACAGCATGGCCCTGAAGCTCCGAAGCTTCTCTCCAGCTCTCCCTTGTGCCCTTGTTCTCACTCCCTCACTCTTACTTCTCTCTCTCTCTCCATACACACACACTCCTCTTGCACAAACACACACATCTCCCTTGCACAAACACATACACATCCCCCTTGCACACACACACACACACATTCCTGTTGCACAGGTCTGAGCAGTAAGACACATAGAGCATCACAAAGAAATCACACAAATTGGAGGAACATCATTTGAATAGGATGATTTTCATCCTAACCCCTGTCTGATTTTACTTTCAATTTATGGTTGTTGTCACATTTAATCCTTTTTATTTTCTAAAGTGCTTCCCTCCAAGAGCCTGAGAGGGATTTTTCTTCTTCCACTTTTCCCCACCTTCTGGTGAGCAGCCCCAGCTCCCAGGGCATGCTCTGGGTAGTGCTGGGACATAAGCCCCTGCCCCAGCTGCAGGGTGTCTGCTGCCGGTGCCTGCAAGTACCCAGTGCTCCTGGCGGGCAGTGTCATTTTGCCTAAGGCAGCTCAAAGGCCAGAGCAGTTGGGCTGTCAGAGAGCCTGCCCTCTGGGGAGGCAATGGTGGTTGCAGGAGACTTCATTGCACGTCTCCTTTGTTCTCCTTTTGCACAAGTCCCTGTGTTGGGCATTGGATGGACACTTATGGGGCGGGGGGAGCTGCAGCCGAGTGATTTTACATTTAGTCACCACTCTGTAAGTAGGTTTGCAGAAAATGTCTGAATGTGCTAGAGAGAGTAGGGTGGGTTTGTGGGGCTAGCACTTGCTGGGAGGCTGGGAACCAGATCTCTAGCTCCACTGGCTCTCACACTAGAAGTCTATGTGGCCCTGACCCAGGTCTATTGCCTCCACCTCCTCATTGTCGACTGAGAAGGATGGTCCAGATGATGGCACTACCGTCAATAGATGTTCCGTGAAAACTGGGCTCCAGAATTAATTTAGTTAGCAACACTGCTCACTGTAGTAATAGCCAATACTTAAATTACACTTGGTTTTGATCTCAAAACATATTAACTTTTTAAATTCTTACAGGCAGCTCTGTGAAGCAAGTTCTGTAATCAGATTCTTATTTTACAGATGAGGTTCAGAGAGGTTAAGCAATATGCCCAAAGTCACACAGCCAGTAAGGGGCAGAGCTGGGGTTCAAGGCCAGTCAATCTTTCCTCTGAGTCTGTGCTTGTAAATACTATGCCACTCTGTGCACAATGTGATAGGCAGGCAGGGCTCTGAGAAGTTTTGTAGTAAACAAACCAGTCTAACCTTGTTTAACCCCGTAACCCCCAAACCAACGTGACCGAAGAACCCTCAGGAAGCAGGAAAATGTGGTGTCTGCAAGCACAGTCTAGAGTCAGAGATGCTGAGTCCTTCCCTTCCAGTGACAATTGCTGTGGCCAGGGGCAGGTGCTCACCTCTCTAAACATCAGTTTCTTCAGTTTTAAAATGGGGAAGGTGATGATAATAGGGTTGCTAGGGAGCTTCAAAGATTAAAAGAACCAGTGCATAAAAAGCTCTTTGCATAGTGCCTGGAATATTGTATGGATATCAGCTTTTGCTATATACAAGGGTACTTCAAAAATTCATGGAAAGATTCATATTATCTTTTAATTGTATTTTTCCACGAACTTTTTAAAGTACCCTATACAGTAAATAAAAGCTGACATCTGTATATATTGGCATACTGAATGAATACCAGCTTTTTCTCTCTCTCTCAAAATGTATACACACATATATAATACCTATCTATACATAATATTTATGTAGATATATAGACATAAATATGCATACCTACTAAAAATCTGCAGAACTAATATTCCTGAAACACATTTTGGTAAGTTTTAGCGTAACAATCTGTAAGGTTCTTTTCCTCTCCCCCTATTTTGATTTCAGTTTTTGAATTCTAAATTTCTAGGACCTTATTAAGGCATATGTGGGCTGCCTGTGTGGAAAGAATTCATGTTCACAGGATGCTACAGCTGGGAAAGGGCTTAGAGATCATGGTGTCAAACTCACTTGTTTTGTAGAAAGCTGAGGCCTGGGGAAGTCCAGTGACTTGTCTAAAGCCACTATCCATGGCGCCAACATCGAAAATGTAAACATGACTTCATAGAGTTATAGAATAGCACCTCATCACCTCTCTTGCCTTGGGTAGGGTGTGACTTAAGTCCTGATGAGGCTTTACAGCTAATATTCACAGGCAGGTCCCCCACAGTCTCAGGGGTATGGTGCTCTGGGCCTTCCTGAAAGCCCACTCACCAGGTTTTCACAGGGTAGCTAACCCCCTAGGACTTTCTGTTCCAATGAAACTTCTTGATAGTTTGGATATGTTGTCCTGCCAAAGCCTACGTTGAAATCTGATTCCCAATGTGGTAGTGCTGAGAGCTGTTTGGGTCATGGGGACAGATCCCTCGGGAATAGATTAATGCTGTCCCTGGGGTGGAGGGTAGTGAATGAGATCTTGCTCTTTTAGTTCCTGTGAGAGCTGGTTGTTTAAAAGACCCTGGTACCTCCCTTCCCTCCCTTTCTTGCTTCCTTTCACCATGTGATCTCTTTGGACCTGCTGCTACCTGCTGTTTTCTGCTATGAGTAGGAGCAGCCTGAGGCCCATGCCAGATCCAGCCATCCCAGTATCATAAGTCAAATACGCCTTTTTTCTTTACAAGTTACCCAGTCTTGGGTATTCTGTTACAGCAACACAAAAACAGACTAATATCCTCCTCTTGGTCTCTCTTTGGTTCATCAGGAATGTGAACATTCTCCAAGATCCAAGTTATGTTGAAGGAAGGGGTTGCAAACTCCTGGTCAAGCACGTAATGCAGATGGATGTTGGGCCCTGTTGGAAACATCAAGTGGTCATTGCTGAGGTATCGGGGAGTTCAGGCCCTGCCTAAAGTCATTCAAGTTCCCAAACCCTTTGCTTGTCACCAAAGCAGGCCTCTGCCTGAATTGAGCTGTCCATGCTTACAATTTGTCTTGAGTCATAAGCCTGGATAAATTCTTCCTCTGAGACTTGTTGCTAGAGTCTCTTTCTTCCCAACCTGAGTCTCACTAGTCCGTGTCAGACTCTGACTCTTCCAACGTGACCGTCTCCTGCAGCTTCACACCCTGCCAGGCCGAATCCCACCTCTGGCCTTTGTCTATCATGGCTGGACTTCCACCAAATTTTCGTATCCCCCCATTTCAGAGAGTTGTTGCTGGATAGTGGCTGACCCACTAGGAACTGTGGTTCTCCTTCCCTTTGTATCTAGGCAGGACAATAAATTGACTTTAGGCCAACAGGATGTGGGAGACGTGATATGAGCAAACTGCAGGCCTGGACTGTGTAAACCTCCTGTGAGGTCCTTGCCCACCTTTTCCCTGTGTGCTGGCTGGATGTTGAGGTCGTGGGTGGCCTTAAAGGGCATATGTTGAAGACAGTGGAAACTCTGGCAGCCTGAGACCCTGAATGACTGTATGGAGAAGAGTCCCACCCCAGCCTTGCTGCCAAATGGCCTTTATGTGAGCTAGAAAGAAATTTCTATTGTTTAAGGCACTGGTATTTCAGAGTGTTTTGTTGCTGTAGGTGGTGTCCCCTTAATACATATTCATATTTTCTCAACCAGTAATATTCCCTGCCCCCTGGCCCTGGCTTAAGTCCTCTCTCCTGTCTGGAGTCCTCCTGGACTCAGCAATCTCAGTGTGCTCTCCCCCTTCCCCGTCTGCATTTCTGCAGCTTGCATTGTCTTATTCAGGCAGTTCCCACTTTGCTATGCATGGGCTTGGGACACTAATTGAGGAGGACAGAGACCTTGTTCTGTAATAATTCTGCATCTCCCAAAATGCCTTGCGTCAAGCCCAGCAAACAGTAGGCACTCAATCAATACTTGTTGATTGATTTGAGGGAGGCTGGAATGATCCATATCAAACTCCAAGCATCATCTGGGAGCTTGCTGATTAAACAGATGAATCTTGCAACCTTTCTCTACCACCACCAACACAGCCTTTGCTGAAGGGAGCCCTGACTCCAGGCCTCCAGGCTCAGCAGCCCTCCTGGCTGGCCAGTTCCCAGCTGGCTTCCCAGGATCCAAGGTGCTCCAGGCCACTCTCAAATGGCTAGGGCATCCATCAAATGACCTGCTGACTGAAGGTTGTTCTTTGTTCTCTCTGCTCCAAAAGAAAAACAAAAAAACAAAAAAACCCACAGTAGAACCCTCTTTCTAGGGCTTCTGTTTTCCTCTCTGCTATCTAGGGAAGAGTGGAATAGAAATATCTTCCAGTTACTATACCTGTATTTACAAATGTATATTTATGCTATAAAGTCTCATAGAAGTGTCGCAACAAGGGGCCTTGGAAGCCCAGGCCCAGGACTAGGGTCTTGAACTTGAGTTAGCAGCACACTTTAAATGTTCCATCCAGGCAACTCTGATCCTACTGCAGTGGCTGACAGGTTAGTGAAAAATTGAGCCATACCAGGCCACTGGCATTACGGTGATTAAAAAATCTTAGAGTCACAACTAGTTTTATTCATTCATTAATTTTTATTGCTTTTTGTAGTACAAGTAATATTCCTGTAATGAAAAACAAGTAGAGAATATGGATAAGAAAACCAAAAGTTAATACCATATGAATTTCCGTGAATCAAAGATAACCCACTGTGAATATTTTAGTGAATATCTTGCCAGACTTTTCCAACACCAACATATGTATTTCTGTTATATACACTCTACATGTACTGCTTTATCAGTTGGTTTTTACTTAACATTTTTCTTTGTTAAATGTAAACAGTATTGTTTGTAGTGATTTCATAATATTCCATTTTATAGAAATGTACCATAGTTCAAAAACTATTGTTGTCTTCTGTTGGATATTTAAGTGTTTCTCTGTTTTGTTTTGTTTTGCTATTACAAAATCTGTGATGGACATTCTTGTAAATAAACTTTTGCATGCTTGTGTGATTATTTCCTAGGATAAATTCATAGAAGTAGAATTACTAGGTAGAATGTAGATTTTAAAATTGTACTCATGGCCAAAACGGTAACTAACATCCATTTACCGTCCACCAGTATTCCAGCTACTTTCAAGTTTGTTGAGACAAATTGGTTTGTGCATGTGGGTACAAATAAGGGAGTGCTGGGATGGAGAGAAAGATTGAGATGGTTAATGTATTTTAAAATGTCTTCATTCAATCTGCTCTGGTTGAAATGCTGCCGTTCTTTAAAACAGACTTGTTGATTTAGATCTGGTTTTTATCTGATGCAAGGTTGCAAAATATCTTAAGTTGTGTACTTGCATGAGCATGAAGGAGGTGGGTTTGTTTTCAGCATAATTCAAATGGGCAAAAGCAGCGTGTTCTGGAGAGCTGCGTTGTGATGTGCAGTGCAGTGGTGTGTGTGTGTGTGTGTGTGTGTGTGTGTGTCTGTGCATATTCATCCTGTAGTTTGTAGCCCCCTGAGCCAAGGCCTACTTCTTTCGATAGGAAAAAAGGCAAAGAAATCTGCTTTTGAGATGCTCTGGGGAGAGAAAAAGCAAGGTGAAGTGTGGGCTGTTTATCTTGCCAGAAAGAATGTTGGAGGAGGGAAGAGCTGCACTAGGGAAACTGGCATTTTAGTGTGTGCAGATGTATTAAAATTCTTTTATTTGATGTGTCAAAAAAAATCTCTTTCATAGTAAAAAATAGAAACCGTTCATCTCTTCCCCCCTTCCGTGCCGTGCGCCCTTCTCTTGTCTGCCTTCCTACTCCCACACTGCCAGGCTTGCTGTCTGTCGGATGGGGACAGGGTTGGTCAGCGTCTGCGCTGGGCACAGAGGCTTCACTTCAGGGAGCACCTTTGCCCTGTGGACCAGACCCTTCGTACCACCTAAGGTCACATGTCCTGATTCACTTGCCCCTGAGGAAGAAAAGGAGTTGGCGTATTCATGAATCTCTGAGCAGGATTGCTTCTGGAAGCGGGGCGCTAGCTGTCTGGTGGAGGGGAACTGGCTTCTGGTTAAACCCCATCCTGGCCAGTCCAATCAGTTCTCCAGATTATGAGTTTGTGACAATGTCATGCAGGTGATAGGGAACTGAAATTGAGTCAGGAGTCCTGGCTCTGCCAATGACCAGCAGGGTGACTTTGGCCAAGTCATTTAACCTCTCCAACCCTCAGAATCCTAATATGTCAAATGGGGATGACAGGGTTGTGTGTGAAGATCCCAGGGGCTAATCCTTCCAGACTCACCGACTCTGTGGTATATCTTGCCTGAGTTCTCATTAGAAGTCTTCTCTCCCCTCATTCCCCCCCCCCCAGTACTGTCACAGTACGTGGTTTATATAGCTCTCACTATGCTGGGTGATGACAGTTTACATGGTTTGTGTTTTCTGCTAGACTCTTGTTCCAGGTAGGGTAATGCTAGTGGCCATGACAATAATAACTCCCAAGTTTTAGAGGCTTAACGCAATAGAACTATATTTATCAATCACTTGAACGATGGGCACCGCCATGAAAAAATTCGGAGACCCAGGTTCATTCTATATTGTGGCTTTGTCATCCTCTAGACCCTTGGAATCATATACATCCAGCTGGAAAATATGGAACGAACGTGCAGAGAAGGCATACCTGCTTCTTAGCCATCTTGGCTTATGAGAGGCTCCTGTGACTTCTGCTCACATTTCATTGGTGAGAACAGTCACGTAGTTCTACCTACATGTAAAGGAGGCTGGGGACTGTAGTTCTTGGCTGGGCAGCTGCACCCCAGAGATAACTATACAACAAAAGAATAGCTGTGGATCTTTAATGGACCATGTACTGTCTCTTGCAGAACTAAGATCCCTGTGAGAGCAGCACGTGGTTCTCCCTATGTCTCAGCACCTAGTTCCTGACACAAGTGTTCAGTATAGCAGACTCGCATCATCTGTGTATTTCGTTTCTGTAAATTGAGCTGCACAGAGAAAGAAAGAAAACATTCAAATAGTGCCTGTGATTCTGCCCGCCTGTCCCAGGGTGTACAACTCGAATAGGGGTCTGCAAACTACAGACTGTGGGCCAAACCCTGCCCACTGCCTGCTTTGCAAATGAGGTTTTATTGGGACACAGCCATGTGCCTTCCTTTACACGTGGTCCATGGGGGCTTTTGTGCCATTCAGTAACAGAGTTGAGTTCTTGTGACAGAGACTGCAAAGCCTAAAATATTTGCTCTCTGGCCCTTTTCAGAAAATGTTTGCTGAACCCTGTCTAGAAAGAGAGTATGAGATGGGAGACTTGACCCTGCCATTCTTTTGTCAGTCTCTGTCCCCTTGCTCCCTGCTTAGAGTGGTTATCAGCCTAGTGTTTAAAGATACATGTTTGTAATACAACGTTGTGTCTATATGCAAGCCAGCTACCTTGTGAATGCAGAGACCCTATACACAATACGGCTATTTAAGGAATTTTTAAGGGCGATGTTTATCTCATGCACTTTCTGCAGCATCTAGTGCCCCTCATAAAATGTGACTCCGCTATGAAGCATATTGAACGAATGCATAAGTGTATATGCCAATCCTCCAAAAAGTTAAAGGAAATCTACAAATCTCAATGTTACTATTACTACTGTTTCTAACTTACTATATTTCAAGAAATAGATACCTCCTCTCTGAATCCAAGGAAAATAACCTTTCAACCCCAAGATGCTCATTAGAAGTTTACATCTTGCTGGTTTCGTGATTGATTGCTTCTCTCTCCCTGTTGGTTAGTTCGTTGTCATGAACAGAAAATAATATCTTTTATTTTTTAAAGATGGGGGTTGGGAGCATTATAGACTTCCTGAATAGCAAATAGTGAGAGTCTGACATCTAAATACATGGTCTGAAATCAGAGGACTTCAGGCCCTCACTTGCCTTCGACTGAGAAGACAAACCATTTTGGCTAACAGCTGTGTCTACACAGGTCTCAAGAGTCTAGTAGGAACTGAAGGCTTCATTTGGATTTGGGAGACTGCCCTATTGTGACTTTAAAACGTGGCTGACAGACACATGAAAAAGTGCTCAATATCACTCAACATCTGGGAAATGCAAATCAAAACCACACTGAGATACCATCTCACTCCAGTTAGGATGGATAATATCCAAAAGACTGAACAATAAGTGCTGGAGAGGTTGTGGAGGAAAAGGAACTCTCATCCACTGTTGGTGGGGCTGCAAAATGGTGCAGCCTTTATGGAAAATGATATGGAGGTTCCTCAAACAATTACAGATAGATCTACCGTATGACCCAGCAATCCCACCACTGGGAATATACCCAGAGGAATGGAAATCATCATGCCACAGGGATGCCTGTACTCCAATGTTTATTGCAGCTCTATATACAATAGCCAAGAGCTGGAACCAGCCCAAATTTCCATGATCTGATGAGCAGATAAGGAAACTGTGGTACATCTACACAATGGAATACTACTCTGCTATAAAAAAGAATGAAATACTACTATTTGCAACAACATGGATGGACTTAGAGAAAATTATATTAAGTGAAACAAGTCAGGCACAGAAAGAGAAATACCACATGTTCTCACTTATTTGTGGGAGCTAAAGATTAATAAATAAATAAACACACAAACAAATAAAGGTTGGGGGTAGAAGACAGAATAACCACAAAAATTCCTTGAACTATTTAAGCCAAGTGCACAGTTACAATGTGGGGGGGGGGAGGGGTGGAGAGGAACAGGTAAAGGGGCATGATAATCAAGTACAATATATTTTGAGAAGTAAAACAAAATAAAATAAAATTTAAAAAAAACTAAAAAAAAAAGCAATACCAGCTCTTACTGTGGTTTTTTTTTTTTTTTGTCTTTTGTCTTTTTCCGTGTCCGGCAACGGATCGCAACCCTCAGTGTTGCCCCCGTAACGGAACGGGGACCGGCAACGGGATTGCAACCCTCGGTGTTGCTCCCGCGCCTCGCTCAGCCAGTGAGCGGGAACCGGTCTGTATGTGGGATCCGAACCCTCGGCGGGAGCACCGCTGTGCTTCCCAAGCGGCGCACTACCCAGTGCACCACCGGGCCGGCCCATTACTGTGGTTTTAACAAGACTGGTGGAACACCCACTCCAATGAGGCTCAAAGGAAGGAGGCTGTGTACTTATTCTAAAAACAGTGCTTTTGATCAGAATACTTTTGAAAACTCTTTTTAGATTTACATTCAGAATCTGTGTTACATTCCTTTAAATATTCCAGTTTGTTTAGATTTGGGTTAGGCTTTTGTTTTTATTTCTTAAGTAGTATTTTATTATTTTTTTTGGCAGCTGGCTGTGAGGGGATCCGAACCCTTGACCTTGGTGTTACCAACACAGCACTTAAACCAACTGAGCCAATCGTCCAGCCCCCTCAACTAGCTTTTTTTTTTTTTTTTAACTTTTCATTAGAATATAACATACAATTCATTGCTGATGGGAATGCAAAATGGTACAGGTATTCTGGAAGACAGTTGGGCAGTTTTTTTACAAAATTAAGCATATTCTTACCATATGATCCAGCAATTGCATTCCTTGGTATTTACTCAAATGAGTTGGAAACTTATGTCCACATAAAAACCTGCACATGAATGTTTATAGCAGCTTTAGTTGTAATTGCCAAAACTTGGAAGCAACCAAGATGTCCTTCAGTGGCGAATGGATAGATAAACTGTGGTACATTAAGACAATGAAATATTATTTAGCACTAAAAAGGAATGAGCTAACAAGCCATGAAAAGACATGGAGGGGGCCGGCCCCGTGGCGCACTCGGGAGAATGCGGCGCTGGGAGCGCAGCCGCGCTCCCGCCGCGGGTTCGGATCCTATATGGGGATGGCCGGTGTGCTCACTGGCTGAGCGCGGTGCGGATGACACCAAGCCAGGGGTTGCGATCCCCTTACTGGTCACAAAAAAGACAAAAAAAAAAAGAAACGACATGGAGGAACCTTACATGCATGTTGCTAAGTGAAAGAAGCCAATCTGAAAAGGCTACGTATTGTATGATTCCAACCATATGACACTCTGGAAAAGGCAAAACTATGGAGATAGTAAAAATTTAGTGGTTGTCAAGGGTTGGGGGCAGGGGAGGGATAAATAGGAAGAGCACAGAGGATTTTTAGGGCAGTGAAACTATTCTGTATGATACTGTAATGGTGAATATAAGTCATTATACATTTTTCAAAACCCGTAGAATATACAACACAAGAGTGAACCCTAATGTAAACTATGGGCTTTGAGTGATAATGATGTGTCAATGTAGATTCATCAATTGTTAACTAATGTACCCCTCTGGTGGGGTTTTGAGAATGGGGGAGGTTGTGGGCTTATGGGGGGGCGGTATCTGGAAACTGTACCTTCTGCTCAATTTTGCTTTGACTCTAAAACTAAAAAGGTAAACTCTATTTAAAAAATACAACATAAATACAGAAAGTGAACAAATTATGCACTTATAGGTTGACACATTTTCACAAATTGAATACGCCTATGGAACCAGCATCTAGATCAAGAAACAGAAAACCACCCGTATCCCTAAAAGTCCTCAAATACTTTCAGTCATTGACAACTCTCTGCAAGGGTAATCACTATGCTGACTTATAACAGCATTTTAAATTTTCCTGTTTTTGAACTCTGTATACATAGAACCATGCAGCATACCTGCTGTTGAGTCTGGTGACTTTTGCACAACAATACAGTTGTGAGATTCATTCATACTGTTGCTTAAAGTTGAGCTTGTTTATTTTCTTTGCTAGATGGTATTCTATTGTGCTGTGAAGGCACTTTCCATGGGAACCTCTGGATATGGTTTAAGCAACTGAGAGAGAGTGTCTAGTTCCTTGGAGTAAAATTCTCATTGAGAAGTAGAAGTTCTTACATCTTTATCTGTATTAGTTTCTTTTTGTGCTGTTATAACAGAATACCTGAGACTGGGTAATTTATAAATAAAAAAGGTCTATTTGGCTCCTGATTCTGTGGCAGCTGCATCTGGAATGGGCCTCAGGCTACTTCTATTTATGGTAGAAAATGACAGGGCTGCCAGCAGATGCAAAGATCACATGGCAAGAGGACATGGGTGGGGGGAGGTGCCAAGCTCCTTTTAACAACCAACCCTGATGGGAACTAATCCATTCTAGTGAGAGCTCCCCTCCATGGAGGGCATTAATCTGTTCATGAAGTATCTGTCCCCGTGACCCAAACACCTCCCAACACAGCCACACTGGGGATTTCAACATAAGCTTTGGGGGACAAACATATCTAAACTGTATCATTATCTATAGAGTCAGTCCAGTTTACCCCAAGTCACATCCCATGTCCTAAGGCTATCTGATGAAGCTTAGAACTTGCCCTGTCTCCATGACAAGGTGTGGCCTTCTTTCTATCAGGATGGGCCATTATGCTCACATCTGACCAGCGTTCAAAGCTGGTGAGAATTCAGCCAAAGTCAGCTCTTCAGCAGAGGAAACTGTTGAGGATGTTTCTGTTAAGTGAATGTGATTATAGAGAGATCTTTTGCCACCTCTTGCAACGTATTTTAGCTCTAAATGCCTACGTATTTCAGTCCCAAAATGGGAACATCTTTATTCTTTTTCCTATAAAGAAATGGTATTAGTTCATTTGTGCTACTGTAACAAAATAACTGAGACTGGGTAATTTATAAAGAATAGAAATTTATTTTATCACAGTTCTGGAGGCAAGGAAGTCCAAGATCAAGACACCAGCATCTGGCAAGGGCCTTCTTATTGTATCCTCACATCGCAGAAGCCAAAAGGGCAAGAGGAGTCAAATGCTGGATGAAACCTCTTTTATATATCCCTTTCAAGAAGGAGGAGCCCTCATGACCAAATCACCTTTTAAAGGCCTAACCTCTTAATACCATCATATTGGAAATACCTGAATTTTTGAGGGAACACATTTAACTGTAACATTTCACCCACAGACCCCAAAATTCATGTCCTCCTCATATACAAAATACATTCATTCCATCTCAGTGGCTCCAAGAGTCTTAACTTGTTCCAACATCAACTCAAAAGTCTAAAGTCCAGAGTCTTATCTAAATCGGATACAGTGAGACTCAAGGCACAATTCATCTTGAGGCAAATTCCTCTTCAGCTCCAAGCCTGTGAAATCAAACAGGTTATGTGCTTACAAAATACAATTGTGGACAGGCGTAGGATAGACATTTCCATTCTAAAAGGGAGAAAAATGAGAAGAAAGGAGTAACAGCCCCCAAGTTTCAAACCTAATAGGGAAAATAGCATTAGATCTTAAGACTGAAGAATAACCTTCTTTGACTTCATGTTAGATGCACTGGGGAGGGGACTGGGTCCCCAAGACTCCAGGGGGCTCTGCCTCCATGACTTTCACAGGTTGGGGTTAGGTGCCTACAGCACTCCACAGTTGGTGTTGCATACTGGTGGTTCTATAGGTCTGTGATCTTGGAGGCAGCACTGCCCCCAAGGCTCCAGTAAGCATTGCCCTAGTGGGGACCCTATGCTGGCTCCAACCTTATGGCAGGACTCTGCCTCAGCCCCAAGGCTGTTCAGGATATCCTCTGAAATCTAGGTAGAAGAAATCATGTCTCCACAGCTCTTGCGCTCTGCATGCCTACAGAATTATCACCACATGGATGCTGCTAAGGCTCACCATTTGTGCCCTTTGGAGTAGCAGCCTTAACCACATTTGGGCCCTTGAACCATAGGTGGAGTGGTTGAGGAGCACTGTGCTGGAATTTGGGTAGCAGAGACCCAGGGAAGTCCTGGGTAGCAAGCTGTGAGGTCCCATAGGTGCCCTGGGCCCTTTCCCCAAGCCATTCTTCCCCCAAGACTCTAGCAGTGTGGGCTGTGATGGGTATGACAGCCTGAAACATCTCTATATGCCTTTGGAGTCATTCTTCCATTGTCTTGATGAATAGAACCTGGCTTCTTTCTATCCGTATTAATCTCCTTGTCAAATGGTCACTTGTCCACACCCTTGTTTTTCTCTCCTCAGCATGCTTTTATATTACTTACATGGCCAGGCTGAGAATTTTCCAAATATTCATGTTCTGCTTCCCTTTTAATTATTAATTCCATCTGTAAATTATTTCTATCTTCTCACATTTCCCTATAAGCGGTTAAGAGAAGCCATGTAGCATCACGAACACTTTGCTTCTTAGAGATTTCTTCTGCCAAATATCCTAGTTATCACTCTTATATTCTGTCTTCTACAAAGTCCTAAGTCATGGACATAGTTCAGCCAAGTGTTTTGCCATTTTGTAACAAGGATGGCCTGTCCCCAAGTTGCTAATAAGACATTCCTGATTTCCATCTCATCAGAATGAATGGTCTTCACTGTTTGTATTTTTACCAACCATCTGTTCAAGACCACTTACGCAATCTCTAAAAAGAATTAGGCTTTCCCTACAGCTCTTCTCTTCTGAGTTCTCATTAGAATCACCCTTAATACTACATTCATGGTAACACAGGCTTTTCCAGCATTCACTTTAAAACTGTTCCAGCCTCTACTCATTACCCACTTTCAAAACCACTTCCACATCTTTAGGTATTTGTTATAGCAATATCTTACTCCTCTGGTACCAATTTCTTAGTTTGTTTGTGCTGCTATTACAAAGTACTATAGGCTGAGTGGCTTATATAACAACAGAAATTTATTTCTCACAGTTCTGGAGACTGGAAGTTCAAGACCAAGGCATTGGCATCTGGTGAGGGCCTTCTTGCTGAATCTGTATGTCAGAAGTCAGAAAGGCAAGAGAGGCCAAATGCTGGGTGAAGCCTCTTTTACAAAGGCCTTAATCCCAGTTGTGAAGTAGAAGCCATCATGACCTAATCACTGCCTGTAGGCCCCATCTCTTAACACTGTCATATTGGTAATGCCTGAATTTTAGAGGAGACACATTTAAACCATAGTAGAAACTATGAGAAAAAAATTAAGAGTGATGAGAGATTTCTGAGAGATTCTTGAAAGAAAGAAATATGTGAGTATTATTTTTGCTGTTAAGTTGTGTAAAAACTAACTTTAAAAAGGCAGCAAATTCTCTTGAATACCTCTGAGCATGGTGTTTCTAGACTGTTGTATTAATTGCTAAATATGCTGGACCCTGCCTATATCATTAATCTTTTGCAGCATCCTGATCCTGTGTACCCTCCAATCACACAGATACCCTGTGATCAGATTTTCATTCAAGAAAGAATATTTTTGGAGCAGAGAAACATAAAAGGTAAGGGAACAATTAATAGCATGTATCCCACAAAGCACCCTGTAGAGTATTTGTATTAAGTTCCAATTACTTTTATTTAAAAGCAGGTTTTTTTTTTTTTATTTTTGTGAAGAGCTCCCTAAAGACTAGGGTGGCTCAATAAAGACTTATGTAGGGTGGAATGGAAGTGCAAACGAACTTCAGGAGCATGTCGCTCACCCGTTACATGTTTCTAAACCCGAGGGCACAGACAGGCCACCCCATGCATGAGTGTTGGCTTAATACTACTTGGCTTCAATAGCAGATGCCCACAGCCCATTGGCACTCCTGGTCTCCTAAATGCCAGTGGCTGCCTGCTGCAAGAAAACATTGTTCTGCTCAATAGTTTTCTCTGCCACTGGAGTAAATTATTCAAGAGACCTCCTCGACTTAGGCCAAATGGGAGCTGGTGGGTAAGCTTTTTACTCCTCGAGTAGGACTATTCTGAGGTGTGTTCTACGCACTGTCCCAGAGGTCCTCAAAGGTGTTGAGCCCTAATTTCCCACAGTGACAACCTGGGCATTAATGCACCTTATTGGCCTTCTTCTCTTCCGTTGCTCAATTTATCACTCTCCTACTGATGCTTTCTGGGAACACCTCCCAAATAAACTACTTGTACAAAATTATTGTCAAGGACTGCTTCTAGGGGAATCCAAACTAAGACAGCTTTTTTTTTTTTTTTTGGAGTGATTTTATTTATTTTGTTGCCCAAACTAACCATTGAATAGAGTCTTATTTATAAGGAATAAGAAAAAGAAAAAGCTGAAAATTTTCCAATTTTAGACTTTCCCAATCTTAAAGGTTGTATGGGAAGAAACCAGAAAAAGAAACACCTGGGGGAAAAATATTACAGAATCATACACCCCCAAGTTTAGGAGCATTTAGAATGCACAGTTACGTTAACAGTAGAGTTTGAAGAATTATAAAAAATGATCCTTCTGATGAGAAAATCAGACAGCCATAAAAATCATCAATCAACAAGAATTTTAAAAATTACCACAGATAATCCTGTTGCAAAGCCAGGAATAAGACTCACTATTCTATTTGTTTAAGTCCATGACATTAAAATGACATTATGATAGCAACTGTTTTTGTCTGTTTTGGTGAGAATGGCATTGTGCTAAGTCCTTTGCATATGCTATCTTGTCTAATTATGACAACAACTTGTGAGCCAAGATTTTTGTATCTGCATTTTGTAGATTCTGGGCCTGTGTTGAGAGAAGTTAAGAAATTTGCCTAAGACTGCATAGTTCTTTGCTTTATAAATGAAATTCAGGCTGAAATTTAGCTTCTTGCCTTTCTCAGGTGTCATGTGTTTATGTGCTTTCTGTCTTAGTTGAATTTGCTGAAGGTCAGTCTCAATAAAGGAACAGTTTTGTTTTTATTGATTAATTCATAACTTCTCTTAAAATTCTTTTTTACTTCCTTTCTTCTACTTTCCTGGATTATTTTGTTGTTTTTGCACTTTCTGATTTGAAAGTTGACTTCATTGCACATCAATCTGCCTTTTGTGCTAACAAACTTTTTTATTGCTATTCATTGGCCTTTGAGTACCATTTTGGCTGCTTCCCATAAGTTTTGTCATGTAGTGCTCTTGTCAAGTTATAAATAGTTTGGAATTTGCTTGTATCTCTCAGCTTGAGAGTTATTTGAAAATCTGTTTGAGAGTTTTCAGGTGTGGATATTTTTTGTAGTTTCTTTTTAATGTAGATTTCCAACTGTATTATGTTGTGGTCAGTGAGTATACTCTACATGAGAACCACCTTTCCATTTTAATCTACAGACAACAAGGGAGGTTCAAGAATTTCCATCTGGGTGGAAGAGAATGCTGCACCTTTATTAGTTCCATAGCTTTTATCTAAAATTGAAAAAAAAAATCAATAATTCATGTTAAAGAGTGGAAAGGGTGGCTGAGGGGGATTATGAGAAAACCAGAACCCTTCTCCTTACCTACAACCCTGCCACTGATATAGACTATTAGAAACAGTCTTTGTATCCCCTCCCCACCTTTTGTATTCCCCAGCTTGATGACTTGGTCAGAATAAATTTAGCATATGCTGAATTGGGTAGTTACATCCATCATAAAATAATTAATACAGCGTGCTGATAGAAGAAGCATTAGAAATAAGAGCAAGAAGAATTAGAGATGAGATCATGGTGACCAAGTGCTATGAGGGAGAAGTGAGGCTGGAACAGGGCCTTGAAAGATGAGTAAAATGAGGCAAAGTGGAGTGGAGGGCCAGGGTGTCCCCTGTGCAGAGAGAAGCATATTAACCCATTGGTGGTCAGAGTTAGCAAATCCTGTTCACTTGCATGAGGGTAGAAATACAAGAAGTAGAGTTTGCAGCAAAGAATTCTTACTGTAGAGTAATGGGAAATCTAGGTGATTTAGTAGGATAGGGCCAACATGTTTAGGGATTTTAAGTTTAGACCAACAACTTCAGTTTCATATGAGAACTGGGAGTCACTGGTGGTGAGGCTTGAGGAATGTGTTAAGGTTAATGTGTTAAGGCAAAATGGATTAGAAACGAGAGAACAGAGTGATAATGAAAAGGATGGCATGAGTCTGGGGGACATCATGAAAAAAGGATAAATAGGATCTGGAGACTGATGTATGGGCTGAGAAGAGGGAGGTGTCAAAGACGACTCCTTGGTATCCATCCAGTCTGGCAGGCTGGGGGATGTTAACATTCAAGACAGCGGAGGACAGGTTTGAAGGGAAGACCATGGGTTTGGTTTTAGATATGTTGAGGTTGAGAACATTCAAGAGAACAGGTTTGAAAGTCATCAGACTGCGGAAGAGAGAGGTGGTAGAAAGGTGCCGAGAAAGCCACAGAAAGCAGGGAGAGAGAATTTCAAGAAAGTGTGTGTGCGCTCACCTGTGCACCTGTGTGTGTGCACTCATCTGTGTGTGTCCGTGTGCCTGTGTGTATGTGTGGCAAGCATGGCAGGGTGGGGGTGATGTCAACTGTCTAATGCTGTACGGAAATGACAGCAGGGTGGTTAGACAAAGCACTTGAGATTTGACCTTAAAGAACACAGTTTCAGTTAATGTGATGGTAACAAGCAGGTTGATCAGGTTGCAAAGACTTAGGGGAGAAGAGGCAGCAAAGCAGGGGGCCTAAAGGGCAAAAGTAACATTGCTTTACATAACTATCCCCTTTCTTTAATTCCTCTGAAAGCTTTAGACAAAGATCTTAGAAACAGGAGTGCCCTCGGAGAATGAGGAATGGTGAGAGGCCAGGAGTGAAGCCTGCAGAGTGCTACAGAAACCAAGAAGCAGTTGCAAGACTTTGAGATGAAGCTCACTGGGATCATGGCAGGGAACGGAGGGCTGTAGGCCATTGAGAAGATGGGATTGGAGGAGAAATATAAGTCACTGAAATCTTCCAGATTGGTGAAATATGGGCCTTGGCCAATGAAGGGACCAAGTTGGGCTGAATGTGGAGGGGATAGACTTTGAGTGCCTGGTAGCCAATGAAAGGGCATCTCATCTTTGGAAGAGATGGGGTGAGAAGGTCAGGCAGCCCTTCCGCCTGGCAGCAGGAGGGCAGTGGATTGGACGTGCCTGTGGGCATCAGAAGTAACCCCTCATACCTCAACAGTTTCCATTGTGGGAATTTCTTTTTTGGGAGGCCTTGTTGGCTCATTAAGATTGAGGCAAGAAGAAGCTTCTCATTTTGATGGGTCTGAATGTGCAAACTCTTTCTTCCAGGTCAAACACAGCACAGATGTGAGACTTCGTTAGCTGTGCCTCAGCTCTGGGAGGAAACCTCTGAGGACTCAGTATTTACAGCTTAGGAAACCTAAGGCTCTTCCAGAGGGAGTCAGTTGGGTAATGTCAAGCCTCTGGAGGGGTCTGAGGATTTGAAGAAAAGAAGGTCTTTATCTTTTCTGCTGAGCTGCTAGGATGCACTCAGGACCATCTATTCTACGTGTTGACACGTGTTGCAGACAGAAGCGTGATGGTTTGAGAATGGGAGGACTTGAGTTTAGCTCTAACGGGGCACACTTAGCTAAATCATTTACTGTCTCTGGGCCTCAGTTTTCCTCATCTGTAAATGATGGGTGTGGCAGTGGCCGGAAAAGTAACCTATCAGAGCTTTTCAATTTAAAATTCTCAGTGAGTCAGGGATGAAGCTGGTGTCACCAAAAGAGGAGAAGAATGAAGCAGCCTGTCTGTTTTGTGGGAGGACCCTGGCCTGCCTTCGGGTATATGGGGCCCAGGCGCAATTCTGTCATCTCACTTAAAAATACATGGTGCAAACTTCTGCTTAAAAATGTACTATGGGGGGCCAGCCCGGTGGTGCACTGGAGAGTGCGCCACTTGGGAGAGGGGCGGTGCTCCCGCCGAGGGTTCGGATCCCATGTGGAGACCGGTTCCCGCTCACTGGCTGAGCGTGGTGCGGGTGCAACACCGAGGGTTGCGATCCCATTGCCGGTCCCCGGTACGGGCGCGACACCGAGGGTTGCGATCCCGTTACTGGTCAGTAAAAAAAGACAAAAAGGAAAAAAAATGTACTATGGGGTTCTTTTGTAAGAGGCAAAAAGCATACGGTTTGGGAAACTGGTGGAAATAGACCTCTGTGATTTCATGGGACAAGGGCCATGTAACATTAGGAATCCTTGCATCGAGGATTGTATCCATCATTCCACATGGAAGGAGGCCCCTATACTTCTCAGGAGGGACATTTCTAACATTACGCAAGTGGCCCACCAATCACAATAGCTGGGCGGGATGTTGACGCCAAAGCAATAGCTTTGGAATTTACTTTTTTATCTGGAGAATTTTCCTGTTAGAAAGACCAAGAACTGATGTGCTACATAACTGTGTGTATATGTGTGTGTGTTGGGAGTGGGGGAAGATGGGGAAGGTGAATATCTAAAGAGGATGCTCTCTGTTACCATTTCTCTGGAACCCTTCCTTTTTTATGATGTGATCATTCCAAAAGTGGGAGAAAAGCTTCCCCTGATCCTGGTCCCCTTCATCTACCTCCCTTGTTCTTTCCTCCTCTTCATAGACAAACTTCTTGAAAGTCTTGTTCATATTTGCTGCATCTATTTCTTTACCTCACTCTAACATGTCACCCACTCCTGGCTTTCACTTCCATTCCACAAAAGCATTTCTCACTAAAGACTCCATGTAGCTAAGTCCAACAGAAGGACATCTTTCCTTCTCCTCTTACAGCATTGAACACAGTCGACCTGTGTCAGACCACACCTTTCCCCATCATAGTAGGCTGTTCTATTCTTTCTCTTTGTCTTAGCCATTCTCCTCTGTCCCTTTGGGGGGCACATTCCCTCTATCTAGCCACTAAATAGTATTGCTCAGAAACTACCCCTGAGCTGTCACTCCTGCCACATGTTACACTCCCTCCCTAGGCGATTTCACTCATACCCTTCACTTCCATAACCTTCTATCTGCCAATGAGATCCAGATTCGAACCCCAGCCAGGCCTGCGTACCCACCTGTTGTGGTCAGAATGGCTTTCCACTTCTCGTGCCAGGCCCCCACAAAGGCCACAAAACATACAGGACTCTGTATAAATTAAGTGGTCTCTATTTTCTATTCAAGCTAGCAGAATTGACATGGTACTTTTAATCAAGACAATCCAATGTATTGTGTTAGGAAAAAACTTGGCCCCACTCTGAAGACTATAATCTGGGTGAAAAGGCAAAATAGATATGTGTAAAAGAAATAACATCCCACGGCAACCTGTGAGGGAGTATACAGAAGAAGAAGGATCCCAGGCGATGTCATGGCAAAAATAACTGGATCCGACCAAATGAGGTGTTGAGTCCTTCCTTTTGCACAAAGATATCTATTAGTCAGAAAGAGCATTCTGTAGCATTCTATCGGAAATTAAGACCATCACCAGCTCTCATCAAAATTACACATGAACAGCACATCTAAAAGCTATTTAGCAGAGCCACTCAATACTACATGCGAGGTTTGAATATGCCCACTTTGAAATTGCTCCTTTTAATCACAGACTGGAAGCAGCAAGATGTAGGAAAAATTATTCTTGCTTCAAATTAATTAGGATTCTCTCTGGTTGAAAGCTTTTTCAATGAAAGAAAAGGAAAAATAATTAATGCCTTATAAAAGATGGTGATAAAAGAGGGTTATGTGTGAAGACAGTGACTATTTAAACCACCCAATGCTTGCAAAGTGTCTAACGCTTTCTTTGGGGATGCTGGTCATGGTGACCTGCTAGGGGAGAGGATGCCTGTTACTCCTGAGCTAGTGGCCATGAGAGCCTGTTAGAAGGGGAAGAAGCAAGATGGAAGTCGCAGAGTTGAGCTTGTCTAAAGGTTGATTCTGGGAAAGATGGCTGGCTCGGGCCAAACCTGAACCAGTGCAAGCTTCTTGCATCTGTGCCTTCCCAGGCTATCCTGCTATGTGCTGTTTTCAAATACACTCCTGTTACCCCCACTGTGAAATCTTATGCAGACCTGACCGAGCCACCACACCTTCCTCAATCTTCTTCTCTCCATCACGGAGCATCTGTCCAATGTCCTATCCCCTCAAGACCTTCCTTACCTACTTGTCCGTGTTACGTATTACCTCTACATCAACTGCTTTTTATTTGACCAGCGACCTTCTGTAGGTAACAGTGCAACCCAAAGTTGTGGTGCTGTGGTTTGAATGTCCCCCCAAGCTCATGGTGTAACTTAACCCCCAATATGGTGTGGAAAGTGGGGCCTTTAAGAGTGATTGGATCATGAGGACCATGCCCTCATGATTGGATCAATCCATTCATGGAGTAATGGGTTGATGGTTTAATAAGTTGTCATGGACATAGTTCTGATGGCTTTATAAGGACAGGGAGGAGATGCTCTCTTGCTCATACTGTTTTCTGTCACCATGTGACACCCTGAGTTGCTGTAGAGAGTCACCACCCAGAAGAAGGCCCTCACCAGATGAGTTCCCTGGACCTTGGACTTCCCAGCCTCTGAAACTGTAGGAAATAAATTTTGTTTCTTTAGAAGTCACCCAGTTTTGGGTATTCCATCATAAGCAACAGAAACGAACTGATACAAGTGGCATATGGGGAGGAATTTTAGACGCCGGACCAGCATGTCCCCTGTATTCACAGAGTGTTGGATTTGAGGTAGAGCAAGGTTGGGCCAGTGTGGGAGGTCCTACCACTTCTTATCTGGGAGCTCTTTGACATGTTGCTTAACCTCTCTGAGCCTTGGTTTCTTCATCTGTGAAGGACACATTATGATATCTAGTTCCCAGGGTTTCAAAGAATAAGAGGGAGTGGATGCCATGGGCTCAGCCCAGTGCCTGGAGCAAAGTAGATGCTGCTTAGATGCAAGTTTTTGTGATTGCATAGGCCACTGATCCTACTTACAGAAATACCTTGTTTTATAAAAATTCTCCAGATTTGGTTGAAGAAGCAGTAGTGATGGGAAGGTGGCCATCACTGGCTCTGCACCAGACAGTTGTACTCAGGCCTAAGCACTGGTCACGTGTCTATTGGCTGCATGAGCACAGCCCAAAGAGAGTACCAGGAACATATCTGCATGTTCCGTTGTAAGGAGCACTGGCTGATCCAGGAGTTAGGATGACCAGGTTCCAGTTGGTTCCACCTTAAATTGGTGTCTAAGCTAGGGTAAGTTACACTTTCCCTGAGAATTAAATGAGCGATCATGTGTGGAAGCCTTTGAAAAGTATAAAGTGCTGCATATGTGTTGACTATGAAGAATGCCTTCACCAGTTTGGCCTCACAGATGTCTTGAGAAAGGCCAAAACATGCTCAAATCCACTCAAGTTCACAAAATGCCTGGGAAACACAGGGGTGGGGAGGTCATGGGTTGTTTGGGATCTTGTTTTTATGAGGTTTTGCAGATTGTTTTTGAGACCTGAGTTACATAAAGAGAGTCCTTCCTACAGACACCCCAATTTTCATAAGAAAGTTTCATGGAGCTGCTTCCCTTGGATCAGGAAGGGGAAGCATGACATTTTCCTTCCCCCATCCTTAAAAAGGATGCCCTTCTCCAAATGCTGAGCCTTTCCTATACTTCAATGCTCTTTGTGTACTGATTGGGGCTGATTTTACAATAATGCCCCTCAGTCCACCCTGGAAGAAGGATTCCAACTGCCAGAGGTTTTCTGAGCTGAAAATGTGGGCTATTTTATCACCTTTTGTCCCCAGCCTTGGATCCTCGCTGGAATTCTGGGACAACAGGAGAAACCTTACCCCACCTTTTGCCACATGGCTCTGCCACCAAGTTATGGGACATCATGTTTACAAGTGGGGATGAAGATGGCATTCAACTTTGTTTCACCAGAGAAGCTCGGAATGTATTATAACCACGTGTACATCACATGGTGGCCTGGCTCAACACCAGCCAGTGGTCAAGGTGAGGGCAGACACCACTGAAATACATTTTGCTTAGCCTTTGTTGTATCATATAACTAATATTTAGCGGACACCTGGTCTTCATAGCTGACACTATGCAGCACTTTTTATGCACAGAGCTGAGCTGAGCTTGGTGTGGAGGATGTGGGGAGAATCGAGGACTAAAAAGACGGGATTACCTCCTGGACACTGTAATCCACTGGAGAAAGCAGATGTGCAAATGACCAGAGTATGGGACAGGATGAAAGAGGTATGAAACCTGGGGATGAACACCGGGGCCGTGGACGTGCAGAGAGACGAACGATTAGTTCATAAGGCTGATGGGGGAGGGCTCCACAAAGAGGACACACTCGTTCTGGCCTGGAAGGATGAGTCAGGTGTGAAAGGGAGAGCAGGTGGAAGTGTTTAAATGTACGTGTGGACAAGAAGACCTGGTGCAGACTGACAGTGTACCATGGAACCACGAGGAAACAGATGCGGGGGCCGAGTCCCCTGTGGCTGGAGCTGGTGATCGGTGGGACCGAGAAGGAAGCCGGGCTGGAGAGAGGGGCAGGGAGCAGGGCTTGGAGGGGCATCTTGAGCAGAAGTAAATGCCCTTGTAGAAGTAAAAGGACCTTGTCTGTTTGCTCGCTGATGTTTTCAAGATCCACCCAGGACCTGGCACGTTGTGGGTGTTCCACAAATGTTTATTACATGAAGGAATGACTATTGAGGTGAGGAGTTGTGAGGTTTATCCATGCTTTAGAATAGCGAACTGTTGATGCCGAGGGGTGACAAGATTAGTGAGGTCTCCGGGGTGGTGGGCATTCGCTGCCAGTTGTTCAGAACATTCCTTCTCATCTGGCCACAGAACTCCTTCTTCTTGAACAGAACCTGTTAAATTTTGTCCAAATACCCATCCCTCTGGCCCAGTGCTTAGTGCAGAGTTGGGAGCATACCTCAAGCTAAGGCGACGAGAACCTTCCCTGGCACTTTTCTGCCAGAGCTATGTCAACCCCTATTTCCACGGGGCTTGTTCGGCAAGGAGGATGTGAGTTTGGAGCTACCAGCAACCATCTGACATCACACAGCAGGCAGACTGGCAGGCAGCGATAGGCGGAGCTGAGAGATGGAGGAATTGGGCCCTGACAACGTCACTTGTGCTGGATCCAGCTGTGCCTGAAACTGCTACAAGTCTCCATTATGCAAGTCAATAAGTCCCCCACCCCCCACCCCTTTAGCTTAAGTTGCCTGGAGGTAGAGCTTTGTCCCATGTAGCCATGGCAGTCCTGACTAGTACAGTCAATTAGGAGACTATCCCAAAAGCCTCCTTGACTTCCACAACTTGACAGCAAGATAAGAAAGACTTTGACATCTGCTACAGAGACACTTTACTGGATATTTAACCAAGGAGCTCTGTCATAACCAGAAGTCATAGCACACTTAAAGGTGTTTTCATTCACACTATGTGTGTATTTTCATTGTGCACCATAATGCATGTATTGAAACAACAAACTGTACCCCATAAAAATGTATAATTAAAAAACAAATAAATAAATTTATATTTTTAAAAAATGTAGTGCCAGGGACCCAGTATATGTGTGTTGTGACGAGATGGAAGGATTATCCTCTGTGGGTGGTGGTGGTTATCCTTGCAGTTCTTTTACTTGCCCCTTACTCATTTCCTTCCTTATTTTCTTTTAGATTTAAACTTCTGAGGGCCCAAGTTCTGATATGAGCCATGTATCTCCCCTGTGTTCACTCAGACAAGGAAGTAGAAGCTTCTAGGTTGGAGGGAGGAGAAATTGATGAGAAAGATGACAGGAGTTAGGTTCAGGGTAGGGAGACTGACCTTTCCTTCTTTTTGGAATCTCTTTTAAAATTTGGAAATCTGAGGGTGGAGAGGACTCATGTGACTCACATCCAGCACGAAGCCCGGGGACCCAGCGATGCTCATTGACAAGTTCTCCAAATCATCAGGGCGGGTAGTGGAAGGGTAGACACGAATGGGGTGAGGCATGTGGAGGGGTGAGGACCAGCTCGATCTCTGGGGAGCATGAGGGCTGGCTGGCCCGCAAGAGGTCTTCTTGCAGCCAGAACGAGAGAGGATGAGGAGACCACCTACGATAGCCACATAGGGGCAGAGTGTAGAGATGGATCAAGGCTGAGAGAGTCATCCCCATGGGCCACAGCAATGTCACATGAACCCCACTCCCTCCTCCCCTGGAGCTTAGGATCAGCCCCAGGAGGGCACAAGGGAGGGCAAGAAATTCTGAATGTGACTAAGTTTTTTTTTTCTTTTCTTTTTTCTTTTTTTTTTTTTTCCTTTTTGTCTTTTTTTCGTGTCCGGCAATGGATCGCAACCCTCAGTGTCACGCCCATACCGGACCAGGACCGGCAACGGGATCGCAACCCTCGGTGCTGCGCCCGCACCTCGCTCAGCCAGTGAGCAGGAACCGGTCTGTATGTGGGATCCGAACCCTCGGCGGGAGCGCCGCCGCGCTCCCAAGCAGCGCACTGTAGCAGTGCGCCACCGGGCCGGCCCTGTGACTAAGTTTTAAACCAGAAATGCTTTGAGACTTCACCGAATACGACTGTTTTCCTGGACTTAAAAGACTGCATTTCTGGCCATCAGGTAGAAATGGGGTATTGAGAGAGAAATTAAATCCTGTTAAGATGGTAAAAAAAGAAAGTTATGCTCTCTTACCCTTGAGTTTTTGACTTAAGAGATTTGTACCCACTACATACACTTTCAGGTACCAATCTTTAGTGTCAAGGTAAAATCTTTCGTTAAAGTAAAAAGGGGCAAGGGGTTGACCAGCAACACAGCTCCCCAACAAGCTCCCCCTTCTGTGCTGTGGTCTGAAGCCAGGCCAGCATGTGTGGCCATCTCCACCGCTAAGGCTCCTGTCGAGTGACATGCCATCCTTCCCTGGCAGGAGAGTGACCAGCCTGCTTGTCAGTGACCACAGCCATTATCTATAGGAATCCATCATTTCCAAAGGGCCCTGAAGTCTTTGGCCAAATAGAGACTTCTCATCTCTGATTCTAAAATACAGGTTTGCCCAGGAATGATGAATAAACCTTGCGGCTTCTCTCAGGAGTGGTGCTCAAACTTCAGTGTGCATCAGTTACCAGGTAAGGAGGAGGGATGATGATTGATAAAATGCAGATGCCCGAGTCCAGCCTCTGGATTTTGATGTTGATATAAGCTATTCTTGGAATGTGCTTTGAGAAACAGTGTTAGGGATATTGTATACCATTTGGGTTTCCTTAAAATATCCCAAAATGGACAAATAACTCATTCACATTCTCTCCGATAGATGAGTTCTAAAGGCAGACCAAAGTTTTTAAGGGGGGCGAGGGGGAGAATCATGTGAAAGGTAGTTTCTCCAGAAAGTTGACAGCAACTAGAAGAATAAACGTGCCTGGAATAGACATGACATCTTAATCATCGGTACTGAGGAGCTGTAATGTCAGACTACAGAAAGCTTAAATAAAACTGTAGCTCTTTTCCTTTTATTAAAGAAAGAAAGCCCAGGAGTACAATACCAGAACAAGAACTAATTCGGGAAGCTTGCTGGTATGATATTGTCAGTCACACCAGTGATGTGGATAAAAGCTTTTAGCACATGAATAATTTCAGTGAAAGGGCTTTATCGCTTTTTATTTGCTGGGCATTTACAGGAGAATAAACATGCTGGTATATATTATATATGGAATGAAAGTCAGCGGCAAACGAAAGCAAAGACCCCCTGGACCCAGTTACCAGAACAGACTATGGTTGCTTAGCAACCAGGCAACTGGAGAATTCTCTCTCCTTTTCTTTCTTTTGTTTTTAGATTGCAGTAGCCTTTGATCAATTTTGGCTGCACAACGAAAGCCTTTGGATATCTTGAGAGAAGGGTACCTGCTAATTTGCAGTAGCAGGGACGTAGACCATGACACTGATTTCTCTCTCTGATTTCATGTTAAACAGCAAAATAGTCTAAATTCTTTCTAAAAGTCTTATTGGTGGGCTGGATCCCCAGTGAATCAGAAATTATATGAGAATTGCTTCAAATTATTCTAAAAGATGTTGCTGTCAATTCCCCTTAATTCTTCTGTTCGTTGGCCAGTTTTGGAAGCCCGGATCTTGGTTCTAAATCCAGTTTCTAAGAAGAAGCATCCATATCCCCAAGTCCTAAATCCTTGGGAGGCTTTTAATGGTCATTCCTTTGAAGAGTGCCATGGAATTAAGGAATGCTAAACTGGAAAGGGCTTTATAAATCTCTCTTCTGGCTCCTTCCTTCTTTACAGGCTCTTTCAATTCAAATTCTTACAAGGCAGCTTGCCAACGTCCACAGGTTCTGTTACCAACCAAGAAAACTCAGATTGTTCTTCTCCTAGGGGAGCTTTCGAGCTGTGGAGAGTGAGGAAGGGTGGTGATACTGATCCGATTGAATTCATATGCCCAACATGCAAGGAAAATGTCTGACCATGTGCATGCACATGTCACTGAAGGTTCCATGGGATGGAGCGGTTACTGGCTTCCAAGGATCCAGCTGCTAAAGTTTGGGTTCTAGAGGGTGAGCTTATTTCAATGAAATTAATTTTCCTGAATCAATCTGTCAAGGACTCCTAATAGGCTAATAGTGCCATTCTCTTAGTTTGAAAGATAAATGCGTGGGATGCTGAGGTAAAGAGGAAGAGGTGGGACGGTAGAAGTTAGGAAAGGTGGGGTCATGCCCTTCTGAACTCTGTGATTCTTCCTCCTCAAGGTCTACCAGCCAGAGAAGAGGGGGTTAATGTGAGCAGTTCAATTCTTTTCTTCTTTACAAAGGGAGGTAAAGAGTAACTTTGTAGCCCCAGATGCCTCTTGGTCTGGGATCAGCTTCCGAGTTCATAGTGCCTGGATGAGCAAAGGCTGGTTTCATGGCCTCCTGATGGCTCAGTTTAAATGAGGAGCATAATTCCCACGAGGCAAATTCCCAGGCCAGGTGGGTTATAGGTGTAAGAGAGATTGCTTTGGTGTTATTCTCCCAACCTCGTCTAAATGCCCAGATATGGCAATGTCCTTTGATATATAAGGACATTGGGCACAGGGTAAGGGAAATCATTTTTCCAAATCAGCCTGTTGAGTGTTGCTGGGGATCTGAGAGGGGTTGGAGGAGGGAGGTCTGTCTGGCCTCCACCCTGGTTTTCTGCTCTGAAGCCCACCTCCAGGTGCATCAGCAGTTCACTTTACTTCAAGAGCACACTTGATGAGCAGTGCTCTCCTGCCCTGCAGATCCCCAAAGTCTTAGCATGTTCTCATTAGGCTGGTGTCTAGCACCTGTCACTTTTCTTTGTCCTCAATTACTGCCACCTGAGCAACTGCCTGGGTGGGGAAGTACTTTGAACTGTCTTTGTGCTTGTGCCTTAAGTGGAGCCTTAACTGTGGTTCTCCACCTGCTTCTGCATTCCAGGAAGCCTCTGGGAACCCGCACGTGGCTCATTTAGAACCTGCACAATCCCAGGAGACCAGCCAAAAACTGAGGGGCCTGAGAAAAAAGAATCTAGTGTTTCTTTGTGGGTTGCCACTAACTGCCTAACAAGCTGATTCCTGTGTACATGAATAGATTAACATTCATGAAACTGCATTTTTCTTACTACTGCTTCCCTTTTAGAAAGGATTTAGGATTATGAAGCTATGGTTGCTAGAATACCTTCTTCCTTCCCTTGCTGCAAAAGGAGCCAAAAGCAGAAATAAATAGGTCAGTGGAACAGACGGGTGGTTGAGAGGCTCCCAGACTCACAGCAGTCACAGAGGGACATGGTTGTGAGAAGTCGGGTTAAATATTTCACGGCAGGGACTGTTCTGTCCTAAGGTCTGAACATTTATAGGGGAACCTAACCTAGTTAACCACAAGAAATATTCCTAATACAGTCTTCATGCCCTGGCTGATGCGAGAGCTGGTCAATTCAGTGTGAAAAAACAATTTAATTTAGCAAATAGCATCAACCAAACTGGCAATTCCATGGTGTAGGGGCAAATCAGAGAGACCTGGATGACTCAATTCTTGCTTCTCACTACGGGTCACCTGTAAGCTTTTGTATCTTTATCCTCAGTTGTTAACTGTACACTCGGGGAAGAAGAGGTCAGAGAATTGTCATAATGGCAAAAATGGACCACTGAGAAGATAACGAGAGATGTGCATTGTCTGCGGCTCATAGACCCCAAAATCTCTCTTGAAAAATCTCCGAATTGGGTGCATCACCCAAGGTAAACATTCCCTAAAGTGTCAGCTTCATCAGGTGTTGAAAAGAATGTTTTCTTAGGGAACTCCCATAGAATTAACCGCTTAGGCAGAGTAAGTCCATCGTTAGTGTATTTACTGCCTTTTGGTTTTAACCATTTGTGCAAACTTATGATTTAGGAAATTGACATTTAACTAAAATGTCAATTTTGAAAGCTTAGCTCGACGATCACAATTCAAATGTAGGAAAGTGTAAAGGGGGCGGCAGTACAAGCCAAGTTGCCGTTGCTGAGTTTTCCTCCAGAGTCTTCCATAGAGTACCTGAACTGGAGGGCAGTGTGTGGAGACCCAACGAAAGGAGCCCATGTCTGGGGCACTGCCCCTGGGCAGCTTTCCCCTCCGCTTTCAGGTTTACAGACAAGAGGAATGTGGCTTACACTGAGCATGCCCAGAGCAGCGTTGAGTGATCCCACAGAGTCCGAAACATCGGTATTATATTGGCACATAATATGCCATAGGAGGGAGAAACATTTCAGGAGGACATCAGGCAGTCTGGGGACATCTCGAGGTGGATTTGTATGGAGTGGGTTTCCAGTCCCCAGTGAATACGAGCCACTGCACTGTTATTTAATTTGCCTATCAGCTCTTAAGAACTTTAGGAGAGCATGACTGTTTCTGAGATGTGCTTCCCACAGGTGCATCCTGTGGCCTGCTGAAGGAAAAAACATGAGGAGGGACCAGGGCTTCTTCCAGTCCCCAAATTTCCTGGCTTCAGATACAACCAGTAGGGTGAGAGGACAGCTCTCCTCAGCCCTCGGAGGACATTTGTAGAGAAGGTGTGGACTTTCCCCAGACCAGGGGTCTTTGAAATGGAGTTTGACACCAGCCAGGCCCCTGGGACACCGCCAAACATTTGGTGCAGGCGTCATCACAGCTCCGCACTCTGCCCTTCAGCCTCCGGCAACTTCTAATCATTTCCTTCATTTCTCTCAGAAGAGGTCGGCCTCGTGTTTTCGTAACTGGACATTCCAGCCTTATCAGAGAGCAGGCCAAATGTTTGTCTTTTATGAACTTAACATTTACTTATTGTCTTAGTCTGTTTGGGCTGCTGTAAAAAAGTGCCACAGACTGAGTGGCTTGTGACAACAGAAATTGATTTCTCACAGTTCTGGAAGCTGCAAGTCAAGATCGAGTGTTCTGGTGAGTGCCCTGTTCTGGGTTGCAGACTATTATTTTCTCATATGTGTCCTCACATGGTAGAAAAGAGGGTCATTTCATAGGGGCTCTGATCCCATTATGAAGGCTCTACCCTCAAGACCTAATTACCTCCCAAAGGTTTGACCACCTCATACCAGCATATTCAGGGTTAGAATTTAAACATATGAATTTGTTGGACGAGAGTACACAAACATTCAGTTCTTTGCACCTATGGTACAAGAATAATCAAAGCACAGTAATCTCTCGGTTAATAAATCTATATTCATTTATTAAGCACATAACTTTATCCTAGGTGTTCTGGGGTCAGCTTGTCTGAGACTGAATCTATCTTCAGCTATTAACTGTAGATAAGTTACTTAACATATTTGCCCCAGTTTTTCGATCTGTAAAGTGGGATAATACTAGAATCCACCTCATAGGGTTGTTATGAGGATCAAATGGTATAATACAGGTATAGGACTTTGAATAAAGCCTGGAAGACAGTAAATGCTCAATAAATGCCTTAGTAGTGCATATTACTACTACAGATTACGGATGGGCGTGGTGAGTGGGGAAGGAGTAGAGAATGACTTCACTTCCTTTAACTTGACAATGTCACCAGTCCCCCTCACAGCTCTAGTTATTCTTCTTGCTGATAAAATAATTCCATTATTTCTTTCAGGGCCTGAGGATGCTTTAAAAGACCCCACAGGGGTCAGACTACTCCTTTTAAGGCTAGAAGTGGAGACAGTAGAAACCAACCTTAATCATTTGGGCATCTATGAAAGTAAGCTTTGAGACTTCCTTTCAGTCCAGCTTGGCATCAGTATGATGCTTCAATAACTCTGAGAGCTGGAGTGGGAGTCTGGGGTGTTCTGTGTTGGTGCTGGCGTCCCAAATCTTCTAGTGCCTGAAAATGGGAAGTCATTTTGGATGTGGGGCCACTTTAGTCGTCAGATGGCTGAACCACAAGGTCAGGGAGGGCTATGTAGAGGGAATGTCGAGAACCAGATAATTAATGAAAAACACAAGTTAATTTAACTTCTGGGACAACTAAAGATTCATCATTCAATTTGCACACTTGATTTTTTTAAAACTTCCTCAAGCCTCCAAGTTTTCTTTGGCCTTTGAAAAGCCCACTTTGGGGGCCAGAATTACACCTTTACTAATTGAGGATGTTTTGAACTTAAAAAGAAGATCTGTTCTGAGGCTAGTGCTCACCCTCCAGTCCTGCAGGGGTGCATGTAGTGACATCTCTGAGCTTCAGACTTCTCATCTGTGAAATTGAGATAATTACAGAGCATGTCTCGTATAGTTATCATGCAGCTTAAATGTAGAGTGCTTCTTGCGGTGCCTGGCACATGGTAGGTACTATGCAAATTATTAAAAGTTTTTATTCAAGGGGAGACTTTCCAGTTAACCAAAGATTCTAAATAAGTGAGTTCTGGTTCACTGAGAGTCCTCAGGAAATAATCAGGTCTTGAAAAATATGTCTGTTTCTAGCCATGAGAGAAAGAGAGCACGTAACATGGTTGGAAGGATCAGGCATCTAAAAGGTTTCATCTGGGTGGCACACTTCCAAGAAGAGTGTTATATCTATGCAGACACTCCCTAAGTTGCAATTGACTGTGAAGGAGAGGGCTTACCTTGTCTCAGCTGTTAACTCATATTTGAGGTTCTCAGGTTCGGTTCGAGATCAGGTTGTACCATGACTTGGGAATTTTCTCTCCCTTTTCTGGATTCTGTAAAGAACGGCTCCTTGGCTGTAAGAACAGGTCCCCAAAGATTATTTCACTTGCTGCAGCTCCCCACAAGTCAGCCCAAGGTTGGGAGCCTCTTCGGAAGAGATAGTTTATCTCAGCAGGAAAAGATTGTAATCTCAAGTATCTGCAGTAAAGTTAATGACGGCGGACAAGCCCAGAGGAGCTTAGCGAGCACAATTCCTGGACGCTTGGGGCCTTCCTTTTATCTGGTGTCCAGAGCCAATATGGCTGCCTTCTAGGTTCATTGATTGCTACCAGGGGGACACAAAAAGGCGAGTGATCAATGCATGCTTATTTATAATGCCCTTGTTCTTATTACTATTGTGACGTTAAATGTATTCTGGTCTACCCATAATTATACTAAATGTCATCCTTATATATTTAATTGTTAAAAAATAAAACATAACAATTGCAATTCCTTGAAGTTGATTCGACAAGCATACAGAAAGGAAATTGTTGGGAGGGAGGGGGGAGAGGGAGGTGGGCGGGAGTTTTCAGTAATTGGCCTCAATAATCAACCACATTGTATATTGACAAAATAAAATAAAATAAAATATTAAAAAAATAAAATTCTAATTAAAAATTGGAACTTTTAAAAAGGGACCAAATGTAGAGTAAATTCTCGAGAAAAATAAAATTGATCACGACATTCACGGTTTCCCAACTCTGGTGGTGATCACAATGAATAAAGAACTGAGAGGATTTATAGTCTCTTCCTACATGTCAGTGTCTTCTGCTTTAAGGCAGAGAAGGTCAAAGTATATCGGTGTCCTGATGAGAATCACAGTTTTGTGATTAAATATGCTGTAGAATGCTGATCTTCCAGTATTGTGAAGCAATAGAATCTAAAAATACATGTTATAACATGTAAACGACTGTCTGTTCTTTGATGAGTACGTGTGTTATATATTTTTTAGTGCTATAGAACGTTTTCATCATTCCATTGCTTCCACTGTAAAGAAAGAAGCCATGGAGGAAACAGAATCTTGACTAATTAGTAAGGCATGGCCTTCTGCTCCCCCATAAAGTCATTTATCAAATATGCTCCTATTTTAGCCAGTTACCTTAAAAAGCAAATATTGTTTATCAGACATGTCTCTATTTTAACCAATTACTTTATTGCATTTTTATTACAAGTGCAAAGGTTAGTCAAAGTCAGTGCCTACCGTCTACATGGCCCTTAGTCACAGCAAACACTGCTATCAAGGAAGTTTGGAACCAGGCTTCTTATTGTCCAAACTGCCATTAGTGCCTAAGTAATTATTATAAATGTCTTTTATATGTCAACCATTATGTTGAAAGTCTTCCCAAGTTCAAGCACAGGAGGGGGAAATCACCTCCTCCTTGGATTCCTCTGATAATCTTAAAAAGATAATTTTCTTAACCCTAAATGGATATGAATAAAATGGTCTGTTGTGAGCTAAAGCTTATGGTACTACCTGGTCATAAATAGAAGTTGATAGAAGCACAAGTAATTACACAGGTGTTCATTTGGGCTAAAACTCCAGTTTCCAATTGAATTTGAATCTTGAAATTTAGCTCTTTGACTATTTGTCTTGGACCAGCCTTTTGTTGCTCCCAACAACCACACACACAACATACAAGTATGTCACGGTTGCACATCCACTGTGGAACAGACAGGAGATGGAAAGGGAGGGCGACAGAGAAAATAAAAGCAACCCTCTGATGTTTACTTGGCTGCTTATAGATCAAACATTCTAGCAATTGACTTTACCCACGTGGCGTATGGATGTTTGGGCACTCTGTGGACACAGCCTTTATCTTCAGAGTTGTGTGAAATGTGAACACAGATCCTCCCTCCCTCCCTCCTTCCCTCCTTCCCTCCTTCCCTCTTTCCCTCCTTCCCTCTTTCCCTCCTTCCTTCCTTCCCTCCTTCCCTCTCTCCTTCCTTCCTTCTGCCTTGAGGCTGTCCCTATGCAGATGTTCCTGATCCCATTGATTGGCCATCTGGAATGGCAGTGACTTTGCCTCTCAGCAGGCTCCCCAATGGAATCAGAAAACTCTGACACCTTGCAGTCCCATGAATTCAATGCTTATTTACTGCCCCAAAGGACAAGTCCAGTAGGTAAATAACCTAGCTGCTACACCAAGAAATGTTTCCTTAATTAAAGATTGTCCCACACAAAACTGGGACTGAGGAATCAGCCAGGGCATGGCACAGTTTGGAGCCCTTTATGCTGGCATTCCTGCCCTCCGCCCTGCCCCACCACCCCAATACAGAGCAGTCGTGCTCTTCCTTATGCCCCTGTTCCTTCCTGGTGGGGTTCAAGCCCAGCCTCAGCCACACCATGTTTGTAAGTTTTTGCCGCCCTCACTAGATTATGAATTCTCTGAGGTGTGTATGTTCCATTCTTCCTTGTCTCTCCAATGCCTGGCAATGTGCCTGGCACATAAGAGCCCTGTGATTAGTCTGCTAGGGCTGCCATAACAAGATAACACAGGCTGGGTGGCTTAAAGAACAGATATTTATCGTCTCACAGTTCTGGAGTGTGGAAGCCCAAGATCCAGGTGTCCACAGGGCTGGTTTCTCCTGATGCCTCTGTCCTGGGCTTGCAGGTGGCCGTCTTCTCCCTGTGTCTTCACAGCATCTTCCCTCTGTACCCATCTCTGTCCAAATGTCCTCTTCTTATAAGCACACCAATCAGATTGGATTAGGGCTTGCCTTAGTGACCTCATTTAATTTAATTACCTCTTTAAAGACCCTATCTCCAAATTCAGTCACATTCTAAGGTACTAGGGGTTAGGACTTGAATTTTGGAGGACACAATTCAATTCCTAACACCCTTCAATAAATGCTTGTTAAGGATTAAATGAATGAAATAGTAAGGTAGCAATCTGTGTCTGTGGCTTATTTATTAATGAACACTTTCCCTCTTTATCCCTTCCAGGCATATATAAATAGGTGTGGAAGCTGTATTGGATAATACACAAATGGGAGGATATATTTTTAAATAAAATTGAGGCTATTAATGATCAAACTTGTGATTCAAGCCAGAGTCATCACAAGGTCTGGTGGCTGCATAGACTGCACTTGGGTTTCTAATCGACCCATGTTCTTGAACTCCCTGGGAGGTTCAGTAAGCAGCTCTTTCAGCAGTGGGAAGCTTCTGGGGAGAGACAAGTTTTTGTTCTATACCACGTTTTCCATGCATTTTTTCCGCTTCTCATTTATAAGTGTGTATGCAGTTGAATGTGTTTCTGTTGAAAGCCTGTACTACAGTGAAGTTGGGAATTTGAAATACTGACTCAATTCTAGAGCCCCAGGTGATCTTCTGTGAAGTTGGAGCACTTGGGGACTAACTGCCTATGGTTTTCCCAAACTGCCAATTTACAACGTTTCCAGGAATCCTTCTCACTCTTCCTAACGTCACTGTCATCATCAGCCTCGTCGTACTGACTGGATTTTAGAGTGTGTTGCATTTTCCAATATTTGTTTGTATCTATAATTTGATTTGGGTCTCATACCAACTCCAAAAGGTAAGGACAGAGAGGGTCCTTATTCCCTTGTATAGATGGGGAGATAAGTAGATTAAATGAACACCAAGTAGATATAAAACTAAAAATAGAATTAAACAACCAAAAAAAAAAAGTAGATTAAGTGATATGCACACTTCCCTGACTTGTTTTCCTTCCTCATCTTCCCAACTCCGCAGCACTTTGTCCAGATGTTACTCTCCTAGGTCTTACCTCTTCTCACCTTGTAATATCTGTTTCCCTGCTAAGCTCCTTGAAATCAGGGCCCATACTCTTAACCTCTGTATAATTCGATGTGCCTGCTCATAAGAGGCGCTCAATGACTGCTTATTGAACAAACCGATATTTGGCACGTATAGCACCATTTATTGAGTAGCTACTTTATGCTTGTCACTGTGTTTTGCACCTTAACATACTTTATCTCATTGAATTTGGCACCTTCTGCAGTAGGTATACTAACCATGTGCATTTACAGATGAGAGAGCTGAGGCTTACCAAGATTAGGTGACTTGCCCAAGGTCAGAGAGCTGGTAAATGAAGAAACCAGGATTTGAACCCAGATAGGCCTGACTGGTCCAGCTACTGACAGTGCTTCATTACCACCCTATATAGAATAGTGGTTGCACAAGGAATTAAGAACAAACCAGAGTAGAAGCCAGATTTTCTTGCCCTGGGGTCAGTGCCCAGAGCCCTGGTGCAGCTGATGAGCACCCTTTAAAAAAATCCACAGTCGAGTAAGCGGCCTAAGGTGATCTCTGAAAATGGTTTGCTATTTGCTTGACCCAGAAAACCCCACAAAATCATGCAAATCAAGAGGTTCAAATCTTCATGTTCACTTTAAGAACACCCGTGAAACTGTTCAGGCCATCAAGGGTATGCATATCCATAAAGCCACCAAGTATCTGAAGGATGTCAACTTATAGAAACAATGTGTACCATTCAGGCATTACAATGGTGGAATTGGTAGGTGTGCCCAGGCCAAACAGTGGGGTTGGACACAGGGTCGGTGGCCCAAAAAGAGTGCTATATTTTTGCTGCACATGCTTAAAAATGCAGAGTTTAATGCCAAACTTAAGGGTTTAGATGTAGATTCTCTGGTCATTGAGCATAGCCAGGTGAACAAAGCACTCAAGATGTGCTGCCGCACTTACAGAGCTCATGATCGGATTAACCCACACACGAGCTTCCCCTGCCACATCGAGATGATCCTCACTGAAAAGGAACAAATTGTTCCCAAACCAGAAGAGGAGGTTGCACAGATGAAAAAGATACCCCAGAAGAAACTTAAGAAACACAAACTTATGGTGTGAGAATAAATTCAGCATGAAATAAATGCAAATAAAAGTAAAAAAAAAAAAAAAAAAGAAAAAAGAAAAACCCCACAGCCAACATTTTCCATTTTTGCAAACAGCTCATTCTAGTTATTTTGGATGCAAATTTGTCTCCTTTGGGACACATACAAACACATACACATATACACTGACACCATTCAATTCTGAGAGCTCATTGCCAAGCTGGAAAATGGATATTGATACCTCTGAGTTTCAATCTTTTCCCAGATGTTTCTTCCAACCACTTTCTATCCCCTCCAACCTCAAGCAGCCAGTGTGAGAATTTGAGACTTTGAAATCGTGTTCCCCCTGTCACTTTAGAAGACTCAATCCGCAAAGCAGACACTAGAAAGAAATTTTCCCCTTGGAATTAGCAACAACAACAAAAAGCCTCACTTCAGTAAGCAATTTATTGCTAGCAGTATAATTATGGCAGAACATATTATTAATAATAAAATTCTTAAGTGTATTTCAGAAATTATAGTAGCACATCCCCATTTTCCCCTCCCTCCAGCAGCAAGCCCTGGGAGTGGGGCTCACCCAATCTCAGCCAGCCCAGCCAAATTCTGCCCGTGGGTGTGTTTCTAGAGCTCTTGCCGCCGGGAGCCAGGTGTGCGCTTCTATAGGCCGAATTTGGCTGTAAATTATGTTTTGTCTTCTGTCAGCTGCCTGACAGCTAAAATCATATTTGCTGTCAAAGGTGACAGGGGCCACAATAGTGATGTATTAAAGTGCTGCAGAGTCACGGGGGAACAGGCTGGACAGGTTCCCCTTGCAGCTCTGCTGTCAGCTGCTTTCTGTGGTGTGTGGCCGAGCTGGGTGCCCAGGCCCAGATCACGGCTGGATGGCCCATTTTGCAGGAGAGCACCACAAATAAGACACGGTCTCATTCGAGTCACTGAGAACACGGACAGCTTCCATCCTGACCTCTTAATAGACCTAAGAGTCTGGCCGAATCCTACCCCTTAATTGCATTGTGTGACAAAACGCAAAATCCATCACCATAATTACTTTCAAGCACTGGATTCCAAAGCATTTTGGCTATATTCAAATGGATATTTAAACTCACAGACAACAAGCTTAATTTTCCCCAAATGACTGATTATTTCTTGTCATTGTCCCTACCCCTCACCCCCACTCCCCACTGGATGTCTATTTTTTCATTTTTAGAGACTACCATGAGTGTCTTTTTTGACCTGTGTACACAGAACTGGGTGATTTATAAAGAAAACAAAATTTATTGCTTACAGTTTCAGAGGCTGGGAAATCCAAAGTCCAGGAAACACAGCTGGCGAAGGTCTTGGTGGTGGCAACAGTGACCCAGGGCTCTCACATGGCAGAAAATGATGGGCCAGAGAAAGAGAGACTAATTTCCTCATTCACACTCCTGATAAAACCCTCAGAACCATGCCCATGCCCACTGTTTTTAATCCATTCACTATGGCATGGTCCTACAATCTAATCACCTCTTCAATTACCATAATAGAATTTCCTACCCTCTTAACACTGTCATGGTGGGGGTCAAGTTTTGGAGGGACACTCAGTCCAAGGCAACCAGAGATACCTACAGCTTTGTGACTTCACTGCTCTCTAAATAGAAGCATGATGTTCTCTTACTTTCTCCCAGGCCCTTATAAGCTGGTCTCTGCGCAGTCTTTTCTGTGTCTGACTATATCCTCTTCTCTCCGTTTCCTGGATTCCTACCAGACTCACAGGAGCACCTTGTAGGACTGGACTCAGCTTCTGAAGCACTGTTGTAGGACCCCATCACTCCACCAGGGACAGCTACCACTTACTGAGCCCTCACTAGGGCAGCCTCTGTGCTGTGCAATTGGTTTCCATCTTCAGATCACCCAGGAAAAAGGGGGAAAACCAGAGTTTGAACTGATGCCTGGCCCCATCCAAAGCTCAGGCCTTCACCTCTCTGCCGGGCTCTGTAGCTATCAAGCAATGAGCTCAATCGCCTTTGTTTTGAACAATGGGTACATTGGGGCATTCGGCCATGTGTCCCACAGGCCACCCCAGAAAGGCCTCGTATGTAGGGTTTGATGATCTGTGGTTGCTGAGTCTTAAATTCCTTAATTGTTTGGTCTTTGGGTCTGTGTTTTGTAAGTGAAGACCAATGGGAAAATGGCACATGTGCTGGGGACTTGGAGCCTTGGGCCAGCACAGTGCCACCTCCTATGGCCTCCCTGCCTCTTCTGAACAGGTTGTCAGCTGCCCACTTCTCAGTTGCCTTGCATCTCAAGCCCTGCCCAGCCTCCCCCTCCTTCTCCCTGTCCCCCTGTCAACCACTGCCACCCTCCCCCTGGGTGTTGACGGGGAGGGCTATTGCCTCTGGCAGGGCCCCAGTATGAGCACAGAGAGGACAAATGTCAGTTGTGTGCCCATCAGCATCTGAGGTTGGTGGCTGCTGTCCCATCCTGGCTAGCAAGGCCATGGTGGTATTTGGCAGATGGCTCAGCTGGGGCCTCTCTTTTGTCCTCAGTTCAGATGCTTAGCTCGTGCAGGTGCAGAAATTGTGACCCTTTGGGGGTAGCTTGTCTGTGGGGGGGTTGGGGAGCCAAGGCCTATACGAAGGGGAGATTGACCTCCCTGCCCATGGCCAGGGCACAGCATTTTCATCTGGCCCTGAGCCCAGCTGAGGAGGAAGCTGGCTCTGTTTAGGTCCTTAGATTGATGGGAACAACTGTATTTATTAGGAAATAGAACATGGTGGTGATTGGGGGAAATGGGGTAAGGACTGTCTTAGGTGAAGGGATTCCAATGCTTTGGCCTCACCCAGCTGAAGACTTTTTAGAATACAGTAGAATCCATATTTTCGGTCTGGAAAAAAATGCAAATCAGTAGAAAAAGCAACTTTTCTCTACAAACATCACAAACCAGAGAAGCGAAGCAATACCCGTTAACAGATGGGAAGGGAGAGGAATTAGGCTTCAAACTCAAGATACAGAATTTTGTCCTTTTGATTTTTTTATTTCTGTACAACAAGCCCAAGAAGGTCAATGTATGTCAGCTTCTGGCCAGCAATTTCTGGACAAGAATGACCTTGAAATATTTACAGTGTGATTGCCCTGGTGCCCCATTCACGGTCAAGCAGACCCTGAAGTTGAACACAGCATCTTGCTTGATGTCCTGTGGCTTGTGTTATGGAGCTCCAGAGTGTTGGTGCTGGAAGGAGATGCACATGTCCAAACTTCCATTTTGCCCAGGAGAAAACTGAGCTCAGGGAGATAGATGTCCTTCACTTACTCACTTCTGATCACCAGCACCAAAGGACTCACGGCTCCTTGGCCAGTGCTCTTTACCTGAATTAAAGGGGTAATAATAGAGAGCTCAGACTCTATATTTCATATGTCCTAGGTTCAGAACTAAGAACTGCATATATATTAGCTCATTGGATCCTCACAAACTTCCTACAAAGTAGGTATTTCAGGGGGTTCTCATCAAAAGCACATTTGACTTTTGCAAATACAACAGTGTATTAGCTTCCTGGGGGTTGCTATAACAAAGTACCACAAACTGGGTGGCTTAACCATCAGAAATGTATTGTCTCATGGTTCTGGGGGCTGGCAGTCTGAAATCAAGGTTTTGCAAGCTTGGTTCATTCTGAGGGCCGTGAGGGGGAATGTGTGCTATGCCTCTCTCCCAGCTTGGTAGCCTTGGGCGATCCTTGGCTTGCAGATGGCCCTCTTCCTCCTGTGTCTCCATATCACCTTCCCTCTGTACGTCTCTGTGTCCAGATTTCCCCTTTTTATAATGACATTGGTAGTATTGGATTAGGGCCCGCCCTAATGACTTCATTTAAAGCTGATTACTTCTGTAAAGGCCCTATCTCCAAATAAGGTCATATTCTGAGGTACTAGAGGCTACAACTTTGAGATATCTTTTTTGGGAGGACACAATTCAACCCATAATGAAGTGTATACACTCAGTAAAGAGAGAGAGACATGCAGTGAAGGCTATCCCACTGTCTTTCCACTGGAAGATTCCTGCAGGGAGAAAGGGTGAGACAGGAGATATAAACTTTCTTTTCTTTTTTTTTTTTTTTAAAAGATGACCGGTAAGGGGATCTCAACCCTTGGCTTGGTGTTGTCAGCACCACGGTCTCCCAGTGAGCAAACCGGCCATCCCTATATGGGATCCGAACCCGGGGCCTTGGTGTTATCAGCACCGCACTCTCCCGAGTGAGCCACGGGCCGGCCCCGATAAACTTTCTTTTCTCCCCACTTAGGTTCGGTTCCCACATGCCTTCCAAAAGGTGAGCATCTCACTGTGTAGAATTTGATTAAAATATTTTAAGAAGGATATTTTTCACATAACGCAGCCCCCAAAGACAAAGCAACCATATCCCCTCTTGATGAGCTGAAGAAACCCGACCTGTGTAGTAAGAGATGCTGTGTTGATCTCCAGTGAGAAGGGAGATTCTATTACTGAACTGTGACTGGTTTAAGGGGGTTTCAAGGGTAGCTCCAACCCATAGGGATTCCTTCCTTAGACATTGACTTTAGAATCCAATGCTGCTAAAATTGCAAATGCCCCATGCATTGTCCGGACCATAGGACCAGAGGGACCAAGTTCCTTCCTCAAGCTCACAGTTAGTACATGACAAAGCTGGACTGTAGTCATTGAGTCCAGGCCTAACTGACTCCAAACTCCATGCTTATTGTTCGTATTTTGCCACTGGGTCAAGGGGAGATTTAAGTGTCCCATCCCACCCCAAGCTCTAGGACTAAGCTCCTGGAATCTGGGGAGAAGGCGGGGTGGGAATTGGAGGAATCTGTTTTTCTCCTAGAAGGGATAATATTTGTTCTTTATTCAAACTCACTTTGTTCCCAGAGAGAACTAGCCATCTGGAGGCCCAACCTGGGACTGGACCCCCGAATTCCTCCTTCTCTCTTGGGTTTTAAAATTTCCTGAAAAGGCAGAAGGATCATCCTATTCCACAGACAGAGAGCACCATTGCAAAGGGCTCCAGGAACAATATTTTCTCCACAGAAAGAGTTAAGTTCCTATGAAACCCAAAGTTTCTAACCTTGGGCTAATGTTTGAACAGATGCCAAGGAGAGAAAGCCACTCAACAAAGAGCTTAACCTGAAGTTGAGGCAGGGGAGAAGGTACCACGACTGTACCAAACCTAGAACAGGCATCAAGAAGAATTACGCCAGGAAGTAGAGGTTGGGACACTTTGTGATCTATCAGATGAGAAGGATCTGCATGCTAATTTCAAGGTCAAATTCATCTTTTTTTTTTCCTTTTTGTCTTCCTTCGTGTCTGGCAACGGATCGCAACCCTCAGTGTCGCGCCCGTACCGGACCAGGACCGGCAACAGGATCGCAACCCTCGGTGTTGCGCCCGCACCTCACTCAGCCAGTGAGCAGGAACCGGTCTGTATGTGGGATCCGAACCCTCGGCAGGAGCGCCGCCGCGCTCCCAAGCGGCGCACTGTAGCAGTGCGCCCCCGGGCTGGCCCCAAATTCATCTTCTTGATCTTCACACAGGTTTTTTCCTAAGGAATAAATGAGATAAAATATTAATCCAGTCTCTAATTTTCCTTATTTCCACATGTCATGTTCAAAAAAGGTGGGAGTTACTAGGTGTGAGCATCCAAGCAGTGCCTGCAGATTTACATATGTGACAGAGCAGCCCTTCATTCCAAGGGGTGTCATCTGCTCAGCTCTCTCACATGCACCAGCTACCAGAGTCGCGAGTGCTCACCCTGCATTGCCAATTCCTTGTCTACCTACGTGCTTGGAATTCAAAGGAAACAATCCATGGGGCATTGATTTCTCACTGTTTGAAGACTGGGAAAGGAGAGGAGACCCAAGAGTATCTGACTGAGGACCCTGGGCCCAGGGAAACACTAGCCACTGAGAACGTCCTTCAGGACGCCCCAGCGTCACTGCACTTCTGCAGGGGCAGGTGCTGAAGCTGGGGGAGTTGAGGGCTGCAGCACTGCCATGCTCCTCTTCCTCCCGCTGGGACACGGCACATCTGCACAAAGCCCCAGGGAAGCAGAAGGACAAAGCATTGACTTTAATGTCAGAGAGAACCAAATTCAAATCCAGATGCCACCACTGTTGGCTGTGTGACTCCCAGCGAGTGATTTAACCTTGTCCAGATTCAGTTTCCCCGTCTGAGATGAGAAAAATCATAATACCTCCTTCTTAGGGTTTTTATGAGAACAAAATGAGATAGTGCATACAAAGTTCTTGGCACACAGCGAAGGCTCAACAAATGGTGTTTCCTGAAGTGACTCTTATTATGATGGCCTCAGTGAGGCAAAGCTGGGGATGGTGCCTGTGTTGGGGTTTTGCATTGAAGATGGTCCTAGACAACAAGCCAATGGGGGTTCCTGGGTGGGTGCAGGAGGTGGGATGCCTCTGGTACCAACCTGGCAGTCACCAATCCCTGATCAGGTTAGGAAGTGCTAACTTGAAAGCAGCCACTTTAGACTCAGAAAGTGCATGGAGTCTGCAGAAAACTGAGCTTGTGCAGACTCAGTGCTCTTGAGAGTCATTAGCCAGGTGTGCTATTGGAAGCCATGCTGAAATGATAGGGGTGATGCGTCTCTCTGGATGAGTAAAGTACAGACCACTTTCCTGTTGAGGTCAGGGCAACAGTGACAACAACGGCAGCCTGTCCTCATGGAGGAGACTCTGGCTGCAGACACACTACCTTAAGGACTGTCCCCAGGGCCATGGGACTCAGATCCCTTGGAGAATCCTAGAATGGGATGTTGAGTGGTCCTTTTCTGTAACATTGGGATCAGCAACTAGGCCTGCAACACAGGTGGAGACAGAGGTCCTGAAGAGAGGTGTGCACCGTTGGCTGTCAGGTGCCCCTGCGGGCCACCAAGAGATGGCCCTCCTCACCCCAGAGACTCTCCTCACCTCTGCCCTCATCCCGCTCCAGCCCAGGCAACACGAGGAATCAAGTGGGCAGCGAAGGGCAGGGAGGGAAAGGAACCAGCAAGAATTTGAGGTTTGTTGGTTCAGTGGAGGCTGCTGCGATTCCCTTGGGGCTTTTAAAGAAGCCCTCGTGGAGGCTGGGCATGGCTGCTGGAAGGGGCCTGACAGCTTGTTTTCTGGTTGCTCATGATCATGCTGCAGACCCGCTGATCTCCTCCCTGGGTGTCACTCAGAAGGGGAGAAGAGTCTCGAGGAGAGATGCACGTGGGCAGAGAGAGGAGTTGATGCTGTGTCCTGCACTCCACGGCTTGGGGGCAAGGTTGTGGGAAGCTCCCTGGGGGCCAAGCAGAGATGATGGGAGGTAGCTGGGTTGATACCCACCCGGAGGCAGGAGCTGGCTGGGGTGGGTGCCCAGGCCAGGAACACACTTCCCTTACCCCAAAACTCCCTCGACAACTCCCACGTGTGCCAAAGAGGCCTGTCACAAGGGACTATGCATGGCAGGTCAGTGTTAGTAAAGAGAAGACCACGGCAGCTTCAGGAAGGCGAGAGCTGCTTCTCCCCACCCTGATGCCTGAGGGAGGACAGGGTCAAAGATCAAGGGCAAAAGAACAAAAAGGCAGGGTAAGGGCTGAAGTAGGGGGAAGAATAAGAAACCGTGATCCCTCCTGTCCAAGTCCAAAATACTGGGTGGAGGAGGGCATGTGAGTGTTAAATTGGACGTGAGGTTGAAGTTTCAAGCTGGATTAACTTTGGAGTAGGTGGGTCTTTTTAAATAACTGAAAGTAATTGGGAAGCTACCCTGGAGTTCACACCTGTAAGGGAGTGAGGGAAGGCAGGGCAGGGCTGGGCAGAGGCAGAGGTTGGCTGTGGTGCAGTTCAGCTGACATCATGGGCTGAATTGTGTCCCCTCAAACTCATGTCAAAGTCCTAACCTCCAGAACCTCTCAATGTGACCTTATTTAGAAACAAGGTTGTTGCAGAGGTAATTAGTTAAGATGAGGTGATTCGGGAGTAGGATGAGCCCCTACTCCAGTATGAGTGGTGCCCTTATAAAAAGAACACCTTGTGAAGATCGGACTGATGCTGCCTCAAGTCAAGGAACTACCAGGAGCAAGGAGAGAGGCCTGGAACACACCCTTTCCTAGAGCCTGCAGAGGGAGGATGGCTCACACCTTGATTTCCAACTTCTGGGCCTCAGAACTTTGAGACAATAAATGCATGTTGTTCTGAGTCACCCAGTTTGTGGTACTTTGTTGTGGCAGCCAATGAAACCAACACACACAAGCCCATGGGGAGCTCTAGGGCTGGGATGGCCCTTTAGGGTTGTTGCAGTGGAGTGCTGGGACTGGGTCATTGAACCTCCTCATTGACCAGTCACTGGATGTGGGCAGCCCCTCACATCCGAGGGGCATAAGCTGGGGTAAAGCAGCTTCCTCTGGTCTGGGGTTATTCCTGGAGAGGTGCTCAGCTGTGCGTCAGCAGCAGCCACCACTCCCTGCCAGGGCTGAGACCAGGATAGAAGAAGTAAGGCACTCACCCAGGTGCAAAATAAATTTCAGGGGCTGCCAAGCCTCAGCAATCAAGATAAGTAATATTTTGATGCAAAATTATTAAAAAATTAAAATTAATGCAACCCCCCACAAGCAAACATTTCCCAAATTTTTAAGTAAAACAGGAACAGTAGTACTGATGTTTCCTTTTGCCATGGGCTGCAGTGCGGTTGACATGGCATTCCCTGCAGCTGGGGAACAGAGTGGCTTGATCCTGAGGGGATGCCCAAGGGCACCCCACAGTGTCCACTACACCCAGGCAGAAGGGAGGCTGAGTTATGACCTAGGCAGTGGAACTCCACAGCCTGGATGCTTAACCACTGCCCTCTGCTGCCTGGAAGCATCCAGAAGTAATGTGTGGGAGAGGAATGATGGAAGGAACAGAGTTGAGCACCCAGGAAAAGTGGGAAAGGTTGTACAGGGTGCTGTGGTGCAAAGTCAGAGCTGCTCATTGCTCTGGGAGACTAAACGCCAACAGGGCTGCAGACAGCCAGGAGCTGGGTCATGGTGTTCTGGGTCTGTGTCTGTGGTGTGTGGACCTTGCAGGACTCAGGTCAGGTGAGTAGGGAGCCTGCCTTGGCCGCTGAGCAGGTTACCGTGCTGCCATTGACACAGTCGAATCAAGGTCATGATGTCCAAGGACAAGGGTGTCTGCTTGTCCCTCTCTTGCTATCAATTCAGCCTTTTTGAGTGATGTAGAGCTCCTGCCTGGACATTTTCCCAGCTGCTTAAATGACAAATCTGGTAGGTTTTATGTCCCTCATGCTGGGTCTCTGAATTCGAGGCTGATAGGCTCCAGGCTGGGATGGATGGATGGATGGTCTCTCTCCATTGACCCCTACCCTTCATCCCAAAGACGGCCTCCCCAAGGCCACCTGCGTAATTCACTCCTTTCCTTCCAAGCCTTGATGTCGGCTCCTCCCCCTTCCACTGACAGAACCTAAAACAAGAGACAACCTTCCTCCGCCGAGCTGTTATAAATTCCCAGCTTAGCAGATTTCAGGCTGATTGCCTTGGCTCGGTTGTCTCTGTAAATGAGGCTCCTCGCACATGACGGATGGCCCCACACTCTGGACATACATTTCACCTAACTGGAAGCACCCCCACTGACTATTTAACAATATTGTTGCGCAGCCAACTCCTTTGGATGGCATTGTCCCTGGGCTGATAATTCTTAATCAATAAAAATTGTCAGCAGAAGCCAGTAACTCGTCGCCTCCCATTGAATGACGGACTACGTATCTTGGCTTTGAGCTCCGAGAGTCCCTGGTCTTCTGAATAAGCATAACGTCAAAGGTTATTCTCTGTTCTTCCCGTCAAGCCTAAATTTAGCAAAATTAGGATATGGATTTTCCTTTATTCTCTGTGATCACTAACGTAATGCCAGATTTTTTTCCCTGAGAGCTTTTCACCCCACCTCCGTTCTGTGTCAAGGTTGTCAGAACCATAATTTATTCATATCTTTGACCTCTCGGGAGGACAATATCCAAAGGGTCGAGAGTGTTATTGGATGTCAGGATGGAAATTCACTGCTCGGCTCCCTTTACAATGTTACATTTAACCAGGCCCACACCGATGCGGCTGAGGCGTTGGCTGCTGTAATTACCCCTGAAGGGTTATCCCTTCTTATTAGTAATTTCGCAATATTTACACATTTCCCAATGTCCTCAACATGGAAGATGGTTGGAGCCTGGTTGGTTTTCTCTGTAAGGAAGTGGAGGTCTGTGATTTCTGTTCCCCTGCTTGGGTCCCTGCGGTGACCTCCCGGGGAGTGTCCGCGAGGCCAGGACATGGGTGAGGGGCCCGTGGGAGCAGCCTGCTGTGAGCTGGACTGTCTCTTTGGTATGGCCCCTTTGCTGGGCCATTTGAGATTCGGCTTATCCTTGAAGGGTTCACAGTACAGCTGCTTTATCCGGAATGTCAAGGCTCTGGCAATTCCTGAAGCTTAATGATTTTCTAAGAACTGTGTGGAGAGGCCTAGAGGGGCCGAAGGAACAATTAATCAATGCTAAATAATAACAATAGTTATTCTTGGATTCACGGATGGAATAATTCCCTCATTCCTGGCCCAGAGAGGTATAGTCTAGATGTGCATGGCAGCACCTACAGACTTGTTAGAAGTCTCGCCAGGTGGCATCTCACTTGTCTTCCAGAGGGTCTTCTTTTCCCAGTTGTTTTAATGGGCTTGGAAAGAGCTTTCATAAACCCCACTGTATTTTGATTGATTTGTTCCCATTCCCCTTGAGGCAGCCTGGGGAGAAGGTACCGAATCAATTCAGGCAGTGGGAGAGAGTCAGGCTAAGGGATTTGGAACTGGCCAAACCTGTGTTTATAAACTGGTCCCATTGCTTTCCTGATACATGACCTGAATTGCATCAGTTAACCTCTCTGAGCCTCAGTTTCCTCCTTTGCAAAATGAGGACTGGAGAGAAGCTTGTGTGAGGTACTGAATATGAATCAAGGTGGAGAACATCCTCTTTTCTTCAGGGCTGGTAAGATAGAGAGCTCTGATGTGGAAAGAATGTCCTGCTTAGCTCACGTGAGTTGGAGCCCCCCAGAGCCTGGATGTCAACCATGTCCAGACTTCAGAAGCTACACCGCAGAGGAGAGGGAGGGGAATTGAGTCTGGAGTGGGTAGAGATGGGAGAACAAAAGGGCAGGTAAATGGGGACTGGTGTCCAGAGCACCCTTGCGAGTGACTTCTCCCCCAGATCTTCCAGAGAATCTGAAACATTCAAGAAATGCTTGGTGAGGCTGGATGCCTCATAGACACTGGTGAAGGAGTAGGAGCCTTGGAGGCAGGTGGCCCAGGACCCAAGACGGCAGGGGATGATGAGGGAGGGGGAGCCTGTAGGAGGTCACGGAAATCATCAGGAAGGACTCGGGCTTCAAAAGGGGGTGGGTGGCAATCAAGGACATGTCACGGGGTCCCCCAACACAGATTTAGAACAGTGTATGGTAAAATGCATAGTAAGCGGTTGCCTTGATAAGTGTTAGAATTAGTTTCTTAGCCTGGCTGAGGGAAACCAGGACTGGAGAAGCAGAGACTCCCGCTTTCTAACTCCTACAGCCTTTGAGCAAGAACTAGTAGAACCGAAGGCAGTTAACAGTACTTAAAAACTGGACTGTTGAGGAATGGATCCCACCGAGGATATTTATCTCATTTACCAACAGTTTGTAGGTCTTACATGCCTTACATATATATACCAATAGAAATCATTTGCATTGTGAGTCTTTAAAGACATGTGCACCCACTATAGTTTCTGGAAACCCAAGGAGGGGCAAGCCACTCTCCCTTGCTGCTTTGCATCTGGGGAGCACAGCGAGGGTCTCTCTCACCACTCCCTCAGCTTGCAATGCCCTGCCCTCACCTCTGCAGGCCTGAACCCCACCTCACCTTCCAGGGCCATCTCAGAAGCTAGGTCTCCAAGATTTCCCTGATCCTTCAGCCAGAAGGTGGCTCCAGGCTGGGCATGCAACCGCAGCTGGAGGTGCCCTCTCTAGTGGCCACCTCCTGAACAGCACAATGGCTACACAATGAACACATGACATTCACAGGGGATGTGCTCAGAACCTTTGCAGGTGCCAAATCATAATTTCCATTCATCACTATGGATAATTACTTCATGCAGCTTTGATGTTCCATCCAACAACTATCTTGGCTTCTTTTTCACTCTCCTCCCTTGTCCAAGCACTTATTTTCTTATGGGAACCATGTTGTGTTTACAAAACAACAATGTTTATACCCCTTCACTCCAGTTACTGCACTAACTAGCGTGTCTTGTAGAACTTTCTGCAGTGATGGAACTCTACATCTGTGCTGTCTAACAGGGTAGTTGCATATGTTATTGAGCAAGTGAAATGTGGCTACTGCGACTGAAGAACTGAATTTGAAACTTTAATTTTAACTTACTTAATATTCAATGTAAATAGACACATGTGGCTAGTGACCCCGATTTTGGACCATGCAGGCATAGACACTAACAAAAAGAGAAACACACACGTGGGAGGCTAAGCTCACTTACTGGCTAAACAACCTCTGCTTTGCACTTGTATCCGTGAAGTCATGGTGCGTGATTCGAATACATACCTCATGGAAATTTCAGCTTACTTCCCAAAGAAGAGAAAGCAGGTGTTAAAACTCTTGGCATGCCAAAGGTCAATTGTTTTCTTATTTTATCTTTACCACCATTATTACTTCAGGTAAACACATTTTAAAAAAGATTCTGTAGCCCCCACAGTACTTAGCGTAGTGTCTTTCAAAGAGCACATGTACAATAATTATTAATAATAAATATTGGAGGAGAAAATGAGGGGACTTTATTAAATTAAGCTGCCCTTTCAAGAGACTTAGCTGCCTCTGTGGTTTTAAAAACAGGTACACTGATGATTGAGGTGAGAATATTAGGAGATTGGAAAGAATTGTTCAATAAGCATTGAGTGGAGGTGCCTTCTGCTACACCGTGGTCATGGTGCAGGAGGGGAGATATAAAGGCTGTTTCTCTTCTCCCTTACAGAACAACAATTCTGGAAGCTTCCTCAAGAAACTCTTATTGGTGGCCTGGTGTTATGGATTGAATTGTGTCCCCACAAAAGATATGTTGAGGTTCTAACTCCAAGTACCTCAGAATGTGACTTATTTGGAAATAAGGTCGTTGTAGACATAGTTAAGATGAGATCATACTGGAGTAGGATGGGCCCTTAATCCATCTTAGACCTGGTGTCCTTATAAGAAGGGGGAATTTAGACACAGAGACTGACACATGCAGGGAAAAGACCATGTGATGACGGAGGCAGAGATTGGAGTGACACAGCTGCCAGCCAAGGAATGCCGAGGATCGTCAGCCACCACGAGAAACTGGGAAGACTCAAGGGAGGAGTCTACCCAGAGTCTCAGAGGGAGCACGGCCCTGCTGGCATCCTGATTTTGGACTTGTAGCCTCCAGAACTGGGAGAAAATAAATTTCTCGTGTGTTAAGCCACCCCGTTTGTGGTGCCTTGTTACAGCAGCTGTCGGAAACGAAGACAGCTGCTTTACGCTGAGGTGGAGACCATGGAACTTACAGACACTGCCTGCTAGTCAGTGAGGATTCTTTGGGCTGTGCTGTGGTTGTGAGGGCCTGGAGGGGAGGGGCAGGCCAGGGCGGAATCACTGCAGGGACCAGTGTCCCCTGAAGAAAGCATTTCAAACCGTGCTTTCTCACATGCTGCAGCCATGCGGAGCTGCAGACTTAGAGCTGGAAGACTGAGCTTCCAGCCCTACCTCCCCCACTCACCACGGTAGACCAGACTTCTCTCCTCTGTTGCTCTGGATTGAATGTCCCCTCCAAAACTCATGTTGAAATTTGATTGCCATGTGGCTGTGTTGACGGGTGGGACCTTTAAGAGACGCTTTGGCTGTGAGAGCTTCACCCTCATGAATAGATTAGTGCCATTATCGCTGGAGGGGGTGAGTGATGGGGGGAGTGGACTCCTGACACAAAGGTGAAACTTGGCCCCCATCCCTCTCTGTCTTACGTGCTGGCTTCCACTGTCCACCATGGGATGATGCAGCAAGAAGGCCCTCAGCAGATGCAGCCCTCGATCTTGAACTTCTCAGCACCATGAGGCGAATCTTTTTTCATTCTAAATTACCCAGTCTGTGGTATTCTGTTATAGCAGCAGCAGAAAACAGACTAAGACATCTGTAAAATAGGAATGCACTGTCTTGGAATTTTTCTGTACTTGAGGAGCTTGGCATAATCTCCTCAAGTGGACGGAGACCTTTGGAGAGCTGGAATCTTCTCTTCTTCTACCTACCTCAGGTGCTCAGTGTTGGGTGTTTATTGCACAAAGCCCCACGAGGCCATTGGCCATGTCTGTGTCACTTACTACTGTAGAGCCAGTGCCTAGCACATGCTTGGTGTTCAGTAAAGATTTACTGAATGAGTGGGTAATAAATTAGTAAGTGAAGGCCGTGTGCTGAGCTGGTGAGCCAAAGGACTGGCCCCCAGGTCTGTCCTTTACATGCCATTTAATGCTCACTTTGGGGGTGGGAGGCATAATATGCCAGGGAAGTGCAGTCAACCCCAATTGCTCTCATCCTTTGCACCGGGGATGGAGGCAGGGAGCAGTTCTGAGGGACCAGGCTGGGCAAAGAGCCATGGGCCTCTGCTGTTGAACTCAGAGCTCAGAGGCCTCCATTTTCCATCTGCTGATAGGAGAATGAATGGGGGTGGCGGGAAGAGGAGGGACAGATGAACCCAGGCTGGCTTCTCTCGGTTGCTGCAGCCCAGAGAATGTCTGAGTATTCCCAATGAGCTTTGAGTTGAAAATGAACAACCACATGAAATTAAGTCATCACCTGGACTAAGATCAGAAAACCATCAACAGAGACAAATACTTAGCAACAACAGTCTCCTCTTTATAAAAATGGTTCCTCCAACCCCTCCTTTCTTTCCTTCTCTTTTCAGAGCAAAGCAGCCCAAACATTTTCATGTTTCCATCCTGTGGCCCTGAGCTCACTTGGAAATACCTTTTGATCAAATTCAAGCAGGTTTGCCTCATTAGGTTTTTCTCTTCATCCTTGTCAAGATTTCTCAATTGACCACTGTGGCATTATTTCCCTGGTAAGCCATCTCAGGGGAGAGGGGCCGTGGCTGAGAAAGGAGAGGTTTAACAAGGAGTTGCTGGCCCTGCATTGCTGTTGGGCCCCCTGCAGCCCCCACAGAAACAGCACGTTTGATTTAACAAGGACGTCAGATTGCGGGTCCTGCTGACCCGTGCCCCTCTCCGTCCCCACGCCTCCCTGCTCCTGAGCCCCTGCTTTCTCTTTGAGGAAGTAAGGTGGGGGCTGCCCTCCTTGGATTGAATGTGGATGGAAAACCAGCTCCTGTGAGCTCAGATCTCTCTGAACAGAACTGTTGACTCCCCCTTCTTCCAAAGGAAAATTTATGGCTCCAATTTCTACAATTTACATCTTTCATTTAATATTCCAGCCTTCTTTCCCTGATGCTTCCAGCAGTGCTCATGTCAGAAGGGACTCCTTATTTCCCAAATGCTTTTTGCATTATTAGTTTCATTTATTATTTTTATGTTTTCTGTTGGGTCCATGTACATATCATTTCTCGGAGATCCCCAGAGCAACCGACAATGAGCTGGGGGCCGTCATCTCTCAGCGGTTGGGAGCTACGATGCTGCTAGAAGTTCTCCAGGGACAAGTTTTCTAGCTTGTGCATTTGAAATGAGCGCCAATTAAATCCTCATCAGTCGGCCCAAAAATGTCCATGCAGGTGCTGTCAAACCTTCTACTCCCGATTCGTGTCTGTTCTGAACAGTGGGGGGCTTAAGTGAACAAAATGTGAAGTTTTAGCTTTTCAGAGAGCCCAAATGCCCTTCTTCACACCAGTTCATCTTTTGGAGATACTCAGTCTAGGACTGGAGTATCAAAACTCCATAATTGTTTTAAAGCAGAAAGGCAAACTTTATTTATTTATTTTTTACTTTGCCTTTGAAGATCATGGCATTTCCATGAACTAAAGGTGGAATAGCAACAGACCTGCTGGGACATTACAAAGGAGGTGGCTGCAAGGTCATGCTTATGCAATAATCATTACTAGATGACTCATGTCGATTCCAGAACCAGAAAAACCGTTTGACAAAGTTGCCTTTCTAGGCTAGTAGTCAGAAGACAAGTTTTGAGCTATCGTGAGTGTAAATAAATTCTCACTTGGCTTCTAAGGCACAGTAGTGTCCCTTAGAAGGCTTTCTGTCTGTGTGCAAGAGAATTGCTGACAGCACATGTTCTGGTAACTCAGGCTGGAAAATGGCTTCTTTGGGGCTTGGAAAGTCTCAGAAGCCTCCCAGTGATTGTGTCAGTAGTTGCTCCATTGCAAGCTCTTTGCTGGGAGGACCACTGTCTGCTCACCCTCACATCCTCTGCAGTAATGCCTTGTCCTGGGCCTTCTGTACAGGCAGAGATGCCTGATGTTCACCGTGTCCATTTAATCACTCCCTTTCTCCTTGTCTGTGCAAAGGGTAACAAGAGGTCAGCCAGTGGTGGCATAGAAGTATGGTGGGGCTGAGGGGACTGCCCCATCATGAGCTGGGGATGGCTTTGTGACAGCCCCTTTGTGTCCCATCAGCTCCACCGCTGACCCCTCCATTGCCTGGCCGGTTCACCAAGTCCTCCTCCAAATAGGCCCATCCTGTTGGGTTGGGAAGTGCTGGGACCACGCGGAGAGGCCTCGGGTTGAGTGGCAGCCTGCGTCTACTTCGGGCTGAGCCGTTCACATGCACACCCACTCGCGGGCTCAGCCCCAGTACCACTTGCCTCAAATGGATACAGATTCTGGGTCTCCCAGGAGATACTGAAGACCCTGATGGGAACGGATGCAGTTCCATGACAACAAGCTGCAGGAGAAGTTCATATTTACATATTTACACCTTCAAAGCACTTCTTCAGCTCTTATCTCATCTTTATATCTTCAGCTGATCAAAAATGATTCATTTTCTGCCTCACATTGGATCCTTTCAGAGAGTGCTCTTTGAAGTTAAAAAAAGTTTTTTTTGATTGCTCAAGTGGAAAAATAAATAAAACTTTGCTGGTTTTATTTATTGAGGACTGGTAAAACTAAAAATCTGACTAAATTTGGGTCTGACATGTTGACAAAAAATAATTGATAAAAATTGGATCAACACATGATGTGTCCATTTCTTAGAAGTTAATAGGAGTTAAGACCAACAAAAAAGAGACAGGTGTATTTTAAAAATACATATATATATTTTTTTTGAAAAATACTATGTATTGCTCATTAGCCTCCTTGGGAATAGACTTCCATTCATATTGAGGCTCAGGGACAGGGTTTGATGTCTGTTCCTCTACCCCTGAATGAATTGTAAGTCTCCAGAACGGCACTTACAGTCTGGAATACTATTACCACTCAGTCTGCCGTGGGGTCCCTCAGTCATTTTTTCAATTAAAACAGGCCCAATGCTCTATTAACCTTTTGTCTGCTGCTCCATCCTTCACACCGCCATTGCCCTGAGATGACGAGCCATGTATTAAAGAAGGCATACATTACTGTAAGCCACCTCCAAGTTCTCTGTCATTAGCAAGATGAAGTATCATTTTTTCATTAAAAAATACGAGGCAGTTTGTCATACTCACAACTGCTGGGCCTGCCTGCAACCTCTTTGTTACAGGAGACGAGAGGTGACTCCCTCCACTCAACATCCTTCAGCTGGAGGCTCCCCCGAGCTCCTCCCCATGGAAGATGGGTCAGGGAAGAGTTTTGTCCTCAGAAGGCAAAGCTGCAACCTACTGACACTTTTTCTGACAGCTGCTCTTAGGTGAAACACTGGCTTCAGTTTACTAGATGCCTGAGCAAGTAAATAAGATTACACACTCTGTACCATCTGCAGCTGCAGAGAATATCAGATGGCTTTCTGAGTCCCCTTTCTGCCTCTGTGGGAAGCAGGTTGCTTCTCAAGGAAACACAAAGTCTAGGCCATTTGTCTAAACTCTGGATCTCTCTTGCTTTCAAGTCTTATAAGAAACTGCCTAGAAGAGCCAAACAATCAGGTCATGTTACCAAGGTTCATGTTGCCTTAGGAGATAAGTGGCACCAGGTGTCCAGAACTCAGTCATCACTGTTATCTTTGCGGTGCTAGGTGACAGTCATTGAGGGTCAGTGTTCTGGCTTCAAGTTTCCAGAACACTTAAGAATTGACTTTCTTTTTCCATCCCAAACTGAATAAGAAGGAAAGGCACCAAGACCATATCTTGGTAATGATGACTTGGGTGCAAGGATAGGTTTGATTATGACTCATTAAAATCTCTGCACCTGCTGGATTTCCATGTAACCTCAACTTGTCCTTCTAGCAAACACATAGGTGAGGCCCAATCTAGTGAAGGAAGGTGAAAGTTTCCAGCTCTGCCTCTCTGTGTCTCCCCTGCTCTCCCCACCCCAGAGTCCCAGGTCCCTCCTATCCCTCCAGCCACCTCAGTCAAAACCAAATCACAGGAAAGAAGCTAGCATCTCATTCAACTGGTCAAACTTTTCTAGACTGTACTGATTGGCACCAGGACTAATTTGTGGTTTCTGATCTCACCTGTGAATACTGTGAAGTGATTCTTTTATTCATCTCTAATTGAACACCTTCTGTGGGTCTCTTGTTAGCTCTTCCAAACCCTGCTCTCCCTTCTCATGGAGGGACAAAATTGTCATGTCACTTGGCTTCCATGTGCCAGACATCGTGGGAGGTAGTTTTGTGCAGCAATTAATATTCAAGTAGGTGCCAAACTGTTCAATTTCAATTTCTGGCTGTACTAAATACCAGCTCTGCATACTTTGAAAAGTTACTTGGTCTCTCTGAGGCTGTTTTGTCACCTGTTAAATTGGGATTTAACAGAATTCCCTCATTGGATTACTGTAAGGATCAAATGAGATTATCATGAAAGTGCTTAGTCTGTGCTTGGCATATAGTTAAGTGCTCACCAAATGCTAGCTACTATTATTTTCATCTAGTTACTATCACATACTTACCTCTTTAAGCCTTATGACAATCCTTTGAAACAGGCATTTTATCCAAGTTTTATTGCTGAGGAAATCCAGGCTCAGTGGGTGACCTGTGGAGCTGGTTCTCTCATTCAGGTCTGTGGCCTCCCAAGTGTATCTTCTTCCCACAGTAGGTTCTATGTGCTTCCAACTCTTACTTCTGCCTGGACTCTCAGCAGATGATGTCACCTGTTAAAAATGGATGCCCCGTGCCAATGCATACTCTTCACTTCCTCAATGCCTCTTCTTTCTACCTCCAAACTCTTCGTGGGCTTTAGTCCTATCTCTGCTCCATTCCAAGGCAATTAGTCGTTGTGCTTTTTATTTTATCCCCTGTAGCTTCCTTCCAAGAATTTCACTGTACTCTTTCTCCCATATCTTCCATCTCTCTCCCTCCATTGTCTCAGTCCCTTCCATTAAAATTGTCCTCGTTAACAACAAGAACAACAGCGACAGCACTGTTGGATCTCCCACCCAGTGGTGTGCAGGAGCTAAATCCTACCAGCTCACAAGAGCTGACAGCTAACATTTCAGGAACTTAGCAAGACAGTTGACATCACGTTAGTAGTTTGAAATCAACCATGGCAGCAGTATCTACACTACAGACACCAGCAAATGCTACAAATCAGGGCTTTATTTTTTGTTTCTGGAGAAACTGTTGCTAAAATTTACCAGCATACTAGTGCTCCCACTTCCACATTTCAAACTACCAGCGTATCTCTTCCTCCCTTCAAAAGCAAAGGTCTTGAAAGAGTAGCTTAACTTCTCCACCTCCTTTATCGCCAAAACATCTGTTCATTTCCAAAAGCAATGAAGCTTTTGCCACTGCTCATCTTTCCATTCTTCTGAAGTAAGCAATTAATGCAATAAATTTCCCCCTAAGTACTGCTTTTGCAGTATTCCACAGGTTTTGTTCCGATGTGTCATTATTTTCATTACTTTCAAGAAATTTTTTGATTTCCTGTTTAATTTCTTCTTGGACTCATATGTCATTAAGTAGAGTGTTGTTTAATTCCATGTGTTTGTATAGTTTCCAGAGTTTCATTTGTTATTGATTTCTAATTTTAATCCATTGTGATCTGAAAAAATACATGGAATAATTCCATTTTTTTTTTAAGTTTGTTGAGACTTGCTTTGTGTCCTAACATGTGGTCTATCCTGGAGAATGATCCATGTGCTGATGAGAAGAATGAATATTCTGAGGTTGTTGGATGGAATGTTCTGTAGATATCTGCCAAGTCCAATTGGTCTAAAGTGTTGGTTAGATCTTGTGTTTCTCTGCTGATTCTTTGCCTAGATGATCTGTCCAATGTTGAGAATGGAGTGTTCAGGTCCCCTGCAATTATGGTGTTAGTGTCTATCTATCTCATTCTTTAGATCTATTAGTGTTTGCTTTATAAATCTGGCTGCTCCGATGTTGAGTGCATATATATTTATGATTGTTATGTCTTCTTGATATATAGATCCTTTTATCATTATGTAGTGGCCTTCTTTATCTCTTTTTATGGTTTTTGGTTTAAAGTCTATTTTATTTCATATAAGAATAGTTACTTCAGCTAACTTTTCATTTCTATTTGCATGGTATGTCTTTTTCCATCCTTTCACTCTTAGTCTATGTGTGTCTCTACAGGTGGGGTGAGTCTCTTGAAGGCAGCATATTGTTGGGTCCATCTTTTTAATCCAGTCTGTCAGTCTGTGACTTTTGAGTGGGGAATTTAATCTTTTTACATTTAGAATTATTATTATTGAAAGGTGTTGATTTACTCCTAGCATTTTATTGATTTTTGTTTAGATGTCTTAAGTATCTTTTGTTCCTTTCTTTCTGATTTTCTGTTTGTCTTCTGTTTGTTGGTTTCTTGGGGTGGTAGATAAACTATTTTTTCTCTTTAATGTTAGCATTTTTGTTTTACTGGTAGGTTGTGTTCTTCCTTGAGCATTCATGGCAATGATGGTTGTTTTTCAGGTATCAAGCCCAGTACTTCCTTGAGACTTTGTTGTAAGGCTGGTCTTGTGGTGGTGAACTCCCACAGTTTTTGTTTGTCTGAGAAATATACTATTTGTCCTTCATTTTGGAAGGATAGCCTTGCTGGGTAAAGTATTCCTGGCTGGCATTTTTTTTCCTTTAGTATTTTGAATATGTCATCCCATTCTTTTCTGGCTTTTAGGGTTTCTGATGAAAAGTCTGATGTTAGTCTGATTGGGGCTCCCTTTTAGGTGATTTGCTGCTTCTCTCTTGCCGCTTTTAAGATTCTCTCTTTGTCTTTGAGTTTTACCAGTTTGACTCTAACATGTCTTGAAGAGGACCTTTTTGGGTTGAATATATTTGGGGATCTTTGGGCCTCCTGAATCTGCCAATCTGTGACTTTCCCTGTATCTGGGAAGTTTTCTGCTATTATTTCATTGACTATGTTTTCAATGCCATTTCCTTTTTCCTCCCCTTCTAGAATACTCATGATTTGGATATTTGAGTGCTTAGGGTTGTCTGTTATCTCTCTTAGATTTTCTTACATTTTTAAAAATTCTCTTTTTCTTTTTTCTGGTCTACCTGTGTTAATTCAAACAGCCCATCTGCAAGGTCAGAAATTCTCTCTTCTGCTTGTTCTAGCCTGCTGGTTAGACTCTCTGTTGTGTTTTTATTTTGTTGAATGAATCTTTCAGCTCCACAAGCTCTGCTACATTCTTTTTCAGGGCATTGATTTCTTTTTAAATTTCTTCTTTCAGGTCCTGTATATTTTTCCTCATTTCATTGTGCTGTCTAAATGAGTTTTCTTGTATCTCATTTAGTTTCCTTAGAATTGTTGCTTGAAATTCCTCATCAGTCATTTCAAGGACTTCCTGTTCTACAGGATCTAGAGCTTGAGAGTTATTATTTTCCTTTGGTCATGATGTACTTTCTTGATTTTTCATATTTTTGGTATCTTTCCTTTGGTGTTTAGTCATTGTGGCATGGGGGTATCATGGTCCACTCATTCTACCCTGATGTGTGGCCTGGATCCTGAAGTGACTGCCAATTCTGGGCAGCAGGGACTGGCCTGGGCTGGGGGGTCCCATGGTGCCTGCCTGTTCTGATGCAGCTGACTCAGGGCAAGTAGGCCCAGTGGCTCTGGGGCCTCTCTGGGCAGTGGAGACTGGCCTGGGCTGGGAAATCCCATGGCTCCTTCCTGTTTTGGCATGGCTGACTCAGGGCATGTAGGCCTGGCAGCTCTCAAGCCTCTCTGGGCTGCAGGCACTGGCCTGTGCTGGGGGTCCCATGGAGCATGGCTCCTTCCTGTTCCGGCACAGTTCTTGTTGCCTCCACTCATACTATGAAGGTCAGGGATGATCTCAGTGCACTTGAACTCTGCAGCACTTGGTGCTGTTGACCTCTCCTTCTTAATAATCATGTCTCCTCTGGCTGATGTGACACAATTTTGGTCCTCCTCCCTCTCTGATCACTTTTTTCCCTTTCCTCTGTGTCCTGAGTTTCTGTCCTTGTGCCTCTTCTTTCTAGATTCACCAATCTTACCTGCTCCATGAGGTCAAATGTGACCCAAGTCCCCCTGACTCCTGTACATACAATGCACCACACCTCCTTAGCCCATTGGATTCTAGTGCAGCCATCTAAACAGTTCTGTTCATGCAAAAGAACACTCTGGGTGTCTCTGCACTGTCCTGCCTCAGGGCTCTTTCTGGAGCTGTGGAAGGCTCAGCTTGAATGGAGGCAGTATGAAGGAGTTAACACTTCCTGGGTGCAAACTTCAACCAATTAGGGATGTGAGTAAGGGGATAAATGCTCCAGCATCCCATCCTTTAGAGGGATAGTTCTGAAGTGCTGTCTACGTTGTTCCTCAGAGAATCTCCAGGAAGATTGAGTTCCAGTTGCTCACTGATAAAAGCAACTCAATAACACACCCTTTATTGGTTTTTCTTCTTTCCCTGTCTCATTCTCACCTCTTCTTCACTCTGCTTCCTGGCACCACCTACCAGCTAAACTACCTGCACCCATGTCTGTGTCTCAGATTCTTTTTTTGTGGGAACCCAACCTAGAATACTCCACGGCAGAAATTCTAGTGCCAGACTCACTTCAGATCTCCAGACCTGGAGCACCTATAGACCTGTATCATCTCAAGATCAATGTAATCTTGAATCAATTATATTAATTTCTGCCTCTATCCTTCTCTGCATTCTGGATCAATCCGTGTTACCATGATCCACCCAACTTCCCAAGCTGGAAACTCCAGAGCATATTTTTCTCTTTTATTTCACCCAGCACAGTAAATTATTCAAGTCGTCTAACTTTGAAATGGCTCTCAAATCTGTCCCCTGGGCTTAGGAGATATTGATGGAAAGTCCTCAACTCATGAGGCCCTTCTTCCTCCAGCAAAGAAATTATGCAAGCCTTTCCCTTGCATGCACACACACACACACACACACACACAATGGCATGGAGGTTTTGCAGGTGCAAAATGCTCTCAAAACTTCAGAAAAATGTTCTTTCTCTACATTTATGTACACTATAGCTGAGATGTTTTCTTCCCTCTTCACAAGAAGAGGCTCCTAGTTGAACCATAAAATCATGGGAATTGCGGTTTCATTTGATATGCTTTGATTTTGAAATGCCAACAATTGAAGAAATAGTAATTATAATATGATGAATTCTATGGACCATTGCACAAATTTTTCTTCTTTACACTTCTGAGATCTGGAACCTCCTTACCAGGTCTGGGGCCCTGGCAGGGGCTTAGGTGGAAGCAATAAATAGTTGCATGCTTCAGATGCTCCAAAGCCCTAACTGCCAGGGCATGACTCTATTCTTGGGGTTGATGGACAAGTACCTCTTCTTCAAATGTCATATTGACGCAAGAAACTGCAATTTTCTAGGCCAAAAGTTGACTCCAGAGCCTTCCCGAAACAATGATATTACCTCTCCCAGGAATTTGGGATTGGGTTTCAGAGAGGCTGAGTCACTTAATTGCCAGCACGGGCACTGATGTAAAACTGTCAGCTGGTGTGGATCACCTTGGCTACTGAAGCTGCTATAGGAGACAGTGATCAGTCATTGATGGTGACAGCATCAGAAAAGCCAGGCTGAAGAAAAGCAGGAGAAAGGTGCAGACAGAAACATTGGTGAGACCCAAGAGAACCCAGACAGGCACAGAGTCTAGTTTTTTGACATGATAGACAATGCTTTAATGAACATCCTTACACATGCACATCTTTCTACATCTATAATTCTTTTTTTATTATGAGTTTTTGCAAGCAAAGTTTCTGGGTCAAAGAATATTCACATTTTAAGGATTTTGATATATATTGCCAAATGACCCTTGAAAAAAATTTATGTCAACTTTTATTCCTACTTACAGTCTGTGTCTGGGTCCTAGTAATCTCATATTCCCTAGATATCATTCTTAAAAGAAAAAACTGGGGACAATTTGAAAAATGTAAACATATATTTCATAGGAAAGGAAATAAAAATGGCTGTTTAATATGTGGAAAGATGCCAAGACTTACTTATAATAGGAGAAATGCAAATTGAAACTAGCCTGAGTTACCACTTTTCACCCATGTATTTGGTAAATTCCAGAAGCTTGGTAACACACTCTATTACGCAGGCTGTGGAGAAACATGTGCACTCACATTTTGGGTGGGTTTGTAAATGAATAAAACGCTTGTAGAAGGCAATTTGGCAACAGCTTTTAGAATTAAAAACGCATACATCCTTGGTCCTAGTAATTTCATTTCTTGGAATTCATTCTACAGATGCCCTGTCATAACAGAGAAATGAAGCATTTTCAGATTTATTCATTGCAGTATTCTTTATAAGAATAAAAGATTGGAAACCACCTAAGTAAATTATTATACATCTAAGCAATGAAAAAATATTTAGTGATAAGTAAGGAGGAAACTTTTAATACACCAGTATGAAAAGTTCTCTAATATATATTGTTAAGAGGAAAAAGCAAGGTATAAGACTGTACAGGGTACTTCAAAAAGTTCATGGAAAAATTGAATAAAAGACAACACAAATATTTCCATGAATTTTTTGAAGACGCTTCATATATGTAACATGCTATGTTTTATTTAAAAGGGAGGAAAATCATAAATAATAATGCATATAGGTATTTTCCTTATATATAAAAAGAAATTCTGGAAAGATACATAAGGCATTCATAATGGTGGTTACCTCTTTAGGGTGTGGTGAGTTCTAGGCATGTGGGGGATGGGATTGGGAGGAAGACTGTTCATTGTATTCTTTGTTTTTTAATTTTGGAAGTACATAAATATATTTACCATTCAAAAACTAAAATAAATAAAACCACTCACTTTTACTATTTAAAATTTTAATTTGCCTTTAAAATATTTATAAATTTAGATCTTTTTTCATAGCCCTATTGACCATTTGCATTTCTTATTTGGGAATTATGCCATTTATATCCTTTGCCAATTTTTTTAAATAATTGAGGCTTTTTTTCTTATTGATTGTAAGTGCATCCTACATTAAAAATACTAATCTCTGTCTTTTCTATATGTTTCAAATGTTTTCCCCAGTTTGTTGTTGACCACTTAAATTTTAATGGTATTTGATTTGATTTATAGGAATTTAAAATTTTTATGGAGCTAAATCTGTTTTCTTATTTTTAAATCTTTCTTTGCAAACATGATTAGAAATGATTAGCCTTTGTAATATTCTTCTATATTTTCTTCTAGTTCTTTTATAATTATTCTCATGTAAATCCTTAATTCTTTTGGAGTTTATTTTTCTGAACTATACGAAGCCAGAATATGGCTTTTCTTTATAGCAAATGGTTTGGGAACTATCCAGTTCCCAAACTATTTATTGACTAAATCATCCTGTGTACACTAACTTGAAATGCCATCTTTATCACTGAGTAGATTATTTTTATACTTGGGTCTGTTTCTGGGCTATTTTGCTCCTCCATACATCTAATCTGCCCAGACCTGCACCACACCAATCTGGCACTCATGAAGAAAACAACATGCTCTTCTGAGCTTAGAGCTTTGTGCTTCCACGTAGCTTCTGCAGAGGCCCTGGGCTGAACCTGAGCCCTCATCCCTGTGTCCCTGTGGCCCGCCTCATCCTATGATTGTTGTAAGTAAATGGCTTCACTTGCTCTCCACTGCATTGTATCTGAAAGGCATATTATCTCCACCAGTCTGTGAGCTCTTCAAGTCAAGGCCATGTCTTATGTATTTAACTCCTCTCCCATCCGGTGGGGGCATATGGTTTCAGCAATCAGCTGTGGAACAATAGAGAATCCACTACACTCCAGCTTGGCCACTTAATAGCATTTTTGTGTTGTCTTCGAAAGTCATATATCCACCCTGACCCTCAGGATCTTTGCCGCCAAACTGAAGACAATAATCTTTACCTCATAAAGTTAGTATGAGGATTAAAATAAGTGATACTCTTAAACATTCCTGGCACAGGTTTGGTACATAGGGGGACCTCAATAAAGGTTCATTTATTCAAGGTTCTTGTTCATCAAATACATATGAATGATTCAATTGATTCATTCTTTCCTCTTTCATCATGAGCTTGGCTCTGCTGAATTAACTTCTCCCATAGTTGCTTCTTAGGCAAAAAAGTAGGCAAGCCTGCCAATGGGTTCCAGATGGCTTAAAGCCAGATGAGATCTCAAACCACCTACAATAGGGATTTAGACTATTTTGGGATATGTATGGTTAGAACAAGATAAAGTATACTAAGCTTAGTGGGGAAGTAATCATAGCACATGAGATTCTGATATATTTATTACATATATTATGTATAATATATATATATATATTATACATATATATATTATGTATTTGTGTATACATGTGTGTGCATGTATAAATGCATTCAGTTTGTTTGCTTCCAGAAATGGCCAGGGAGTGCAGAGATCCAGAGAGAGAGTCTCAGGTGCACCCAGGTGAGTGGTCCATTTCGTCTGCTGTCTCTCCCTCCCACTCCCTTTCCTCCTACCTTTCTTTTTCCCCCACCCACACCTTCTGCTCAGAACTGCTATCACAACTCTGTGGCAGCTCCCAGAGTTTCTAGGTTGAGCTGACAGCCAAAGTTCCCTTCTCCAAAGAGCGTGGTGGAATCTGTCAGTGTAATGGGAGAGGGTGGGGAGGTGGGAAGAGGCAACCGGGTATCAACATGAAAGTGCATGAAAATCTGTGCCAACAGAGAGCAGGACCCCAGGACCTCCCTGACCTCCCTAAACACAGTGGGTTTCTCCCTCACCTGGGCTCCTGCAGACATTGCTCACTCCTTGATCCAGCTCTGTGACTATGTGCCTACATATTTGTTTTCTTACTAGGTAGTGAGCTCCTCAAGGCCAAGGGTTGATTATTTTTTACACCCAGGTCTCAGCACATTACCTGGAATATGTAGACACTGAGTAAACACTTGCTGTGTGACTGAGTGAACATGTGCTGTGTATGTTCTGTTGGTCAGTAGTGCATTTTCTACAATACCACATGATAGTGTCACTCACCTCCCTTATGATGTGGCACAGAAGAAGATGTGCTGTACCCCTAAATGAATCAATTGACTTGTTCCTCGGTGTCAGTGGAGGTGACTTTGATTTCTCTCTCTTCTCTGGGGTAACCACCTTGAAGGATTTCATTCTGGCTCCTGGAATCTATGAAGAAACTGCTGGAGCATGTGGTCTGGGATGTCCTCATCCCACAAGATGAAGAATTCACATTGCAGTTTACAGTAGGTTTAAGATGGGGTATTCTAGAATAACACTGAGGGGGGCTGTGCTTCCGCTAGCTATGTGACTCTGCGCCATGAAGTCACTGCTGCTTTCAGTACCTTTAAAGAGGGGAATAGAACCTATCTCAAAGGGTTGGCACATGGGAATTGCTAAGAACCATGCTGAGCATACAATAGGCACTCAATAAATGTTAGCAATTATTAAGCTACATCAAGTTGTGAGTCAACAGCTATTTTGGAGGAAATAAGGAGAGGAGGATGGGGATGGGGTCTAGTTGCTGGGCTTCACCGTCCTGATTCTGTAAAACACATTGTGTTAGTAGTAGGCATCACTTAGAGTATATTTGAGAATTGGAAGAGGTGGGGTAAATTGAGGTACAGCATTTTTTCCAGGCATATAATCATGGCACATGAGAGTCCTCACCTAGGTCCATGAGTTAGATTGCTCTGTGCTCTTTCTGTTTTTCAGATCTTAACGAAGTTCTGGAGATAGCGTGATTTCCATATTGATCACTCAGTGCACATCGATTGACCACCTACTGTCTGCCAGGGGATACAAAGATGAATTAGATACAGTTTCTGTCCCCAGACGAGTTCCTAACCTGCTTACAGAAACAAGGTAAAAACTCAGAAAAAGTTCAATCTTGATCCAAGAGTTGAATAGCTCGAAACATCCTAACAGCTCGAAACATCCTAACATGGGGCAGGGCATGATTTTTGTCTGATGAGTGGGGACATGTGCCCACCCCAGGGGAGGGAGAGACCCAGGTGCACAGGCTGGGAGAGAAGATGCCCTAGACAAGGAGGATTGAGGTGGAATCTGAGCCCAAAAAGGATGGGATCCTGTGGAGAGCAGTGGGGAAAAGAGGGATGCGTCCTGGGGACAGTGAGTGGGCCGTTCTGGATGGAAAGGAGGATTACGCAGTAGGGGAACAGCCTGGGTGGACAGCCAAGGTCCTATTGTGAGGGTCTTGAATGCTGAACAAGGGAGCTTGGAATGCACTGGAAACCATGGGCACAGGGAAGTGACACAATGAAGGTGGCATTTCCAGAACTGCCATGTAAGTCCTTCCTGCGTGTTCACAGCTTCACTGCGGGTGAGATGTGCACCTGGAAGAGGCTGGGTGTCTCTAACTGGGGGCCCTTCCTGTAGCCCCAAGAGTAGTAGGGCCTGGCTGCTCCTCACTTAACCCAAAATCCTGTTTTCTAAGATCTTCTGTGACTAAAAATTGTGGTGTCATCTGGTCCTCACAACAGCTCTGTGTAGAGTGAGAAGCATGAATAACTTGCCCATTTTACACGTTAAATTAGTGGTGGACCTGGGGCAGAGCTGGGCTCAGACCAGACCAGGTTTCCTGACCCCAGGTCCAGGGCTCTGACCCTGTAGCACAGCTGCTTCCTGGCAGACCTGGTCGTGAGGGTGAGCACGAAAAGCTGATATGAGCCAAAGTCTCATAAGGGCATTTTACCTAATCACAGAAGCCATTTCCCCAATATTTGTCTTCAATGCATCTGAGAGGCATTTAGGAAATGCCTCAAGAATTGATACTTCAAGGCACCTAGGAAAAGGGTGGCTTCAACCTCTCCCCCACCCCAACAGGCTGATGTTTGGCCATGAACCTCAGCGAGGGGCCGGTGAACGGTGCGGGGAGCCACGCAGACAGCTGGCCATGTGGACCGCTAATGGGCAGCGTCCTGCCCTGTCCTTGGGCCTGGGAACAAATGGTTGCCATGGACACGGCTGGCCTAGCCCAGGGGCCCGCCTGAATGAGGCCCAGGAAAAAAGCTCATTTCAACCCCTTTGTGGCCCTTTTTGAGCCGGGTCTGGAGACCATCCAAGAAGCTAAATAAGTAGGAAAGCCGGGAGACAGCAACCCAATTTGGCAATTAGCCCACACTGGCCAGGCAAGATGGATTTTCAACTTCAAGGAAATTGGCAAGAAGAGCAGAGGGAACCCTTCCATTTTTCTTTCCTATTCTGGGTCTCTTTCCAGTGAGTTGAAAAATCTATTTTGCAAAATATATGGACCCAGAAAGAACCCAAACCCAAGGAGAGTTTTTGACACTTGATATATCATCCTCTTTATTTAAAATGATGAAAGAGAGAAAATGTTTTTCAAAGTGACATCATTTATCTTATGATAATCAATGAAACCCTCATAAACTAATATATTAAAGAAAACATTTAAGCTCAAACCAAGCAAAAACACAGGAGGGGTCTTAGAAATAACCCTGAGGCTCTGACAGGAGACCCTCTGGCCCACTCACTTTCCCCTTTTTTTAGGTCAGTTGTGTTTGGTCATTTTAATTTTCTGGACCCTCTTTCCTGACTGCCAGGGCAGCTGAGTACCAATAAACCACAGAGCTACTGGCTCTTACCCTGCTTGGACTGTAATAAATATAACTAGACCTACTTGACACCTGCTACCTGCTACTGACCTTGATTATTGCCGAATGACTGCGGATCGCAAAGCCTCTGCCCACTTCTCTTCCAGAGAAACCAGCCGAGCAGGTTTGATTTTCCTAGAAATCCTTAGCTGGTAAATAGGGAGGCCTCAGGCAAGAGTGGGCTCATCCTTTCCCTGGTTGCTATTCAGGCACATGTCGTTTATTCACGTTCTCCCCAATCCGCCTGGCAGAGCGGAGGTGTTTGGAACAAAACTCTCCCTCCCCTCTCCCACCTGCGCCTGCCAGCACCAGTGCATAGGGGAGGATGCCCGAGGTCTGTCAAGAGAATCACTCCTGAGTACTTTTCCATTTTCAATCGTTTCTGACCCAATTTAGCATGCAGATGCCCCAAATGCAATGAAAATGCTGCAGCACAGTGGATTTGCCTTCCCGTTAAGGCAGTGATAGGATTTACAGAGAAATCTAGCTTCCCTGAGGGCTAAGGGAGGGAAGTTGCCTGAATTCTTTTTAGAATAAGAAGGTTTCAAGGCAGGTGTAACGTTATGTAGAGGCAGAAGTCGATACCTTTCTGATTGTGATCTGAGGGGACCACTGAGGCTTCTTCCCACCATGTAGCTCACGTCCCAAAATATCTCAGTGCCTGAAGTTTCACCACTGGTGTTTTATGCATATGCTTTCACTCATTCTTTCTTGCTTTTTTAAAACATATATGTATTGGGGTCATTGTTCTTTAGCAACTCCAAGACATCTTCTTGAAAAACGCAAGCCCTCTTGAGGGCAACACATTGAGTCAGTAGGATCTAAGGGTGAATGACTGGACAGAATGCTTTCCCTTTGAGGTCTAGGACAATAGGACTTCCTCCATGGTCCCTTCCCCAGACCCTAGAGGGTGTTCAAGGCTCCTGGAGCGTAGTGGAAACTTCTGCTAGCTTCTGTTACCATAATACTCTGGCCACATTTAAGGTTAACCTTTACATGCATTCACTTGTTTACCCTCTAGAATATGTCGTGTGAAAGCAGAATTTTGTGACAATTTTGCCAGTGCTTGAACATAGCCCCTAGAATATAGTAGGAGCTCAAAAATATCTGTTGAATGAATGAATGATTTCTTCCAACAATCTTTTGTTGTTAATCATCATTAGCTTCATTTGAAAGAGAAGCCAGCTGTATTTTAGAAATATTAAGTAATGTGTCTAAATTCTTCCAGCGTTTTTGTTGTAAAGCTACTATTTGAACTTAGATCTTTTCTTGTATTACATAAATACCTCCCTGACAGCTCCTATTATGGTGCTGAACTCACAGTGAAGAATTAATAAGCATATTATTATAGTAGCTAATTTAATTTTAGAGGTAACTCGTGGGTTTGAAAAAGAGGAAGAAGAAAAAAAAAGTTTCAACAAAATAAGAACTCTTTGAAGACAAGAACTGTGTGTTATTCAACTTTGTCTCCATGGGCCTGGAACAAGGACTAGCACATAGTAGGTGCTCACGTAATGTGTGCTGAATAAATGAGCAAATGGATTCTATGATTTAATGTTGATTCCAATCACTGTTGTTCCTACAGTGATGACTGTGATGGTGGTGGTGGAAATGGAGTTTACAACAGGGGAGGGAGTACTAGAAAAGGATTGATCTCCTGAGATTGGATTTAATCCATACTGTCACTTTATCATTCTTTGCTATCCCTAAGGGACGTCAAAGGGCATCATTAAGTTCCAGACACTTCTCAGTTCCAGGTGGGAACTGGGCAAAACCTGGCCTGTTGGAAAGAGCCCAGCTTCTCCTTGGTCCAGCTGATTCTCACCCTGCAGGACTATCTCCCAATATTGTCTTTAAAGAGAAGTTTAAAATCTGCATTTTTATGTAAAATACCCCCGTTATTGTATTTTGGCAACTGTAGTAGGAACTGCTGATTGTCCCTAAAAATATTTTCTCCTTCTTCCCTGGTGAAATAATATTTAGTTATCAAGGCCACAGAGAATAAAGACTACATCTCCCAGCCTTCTTTGCAGCTCAGGGTTGCCATGTGACTAACCTGTGGCCAAGAGAATGCGAGTGGAGGTCATGTGCTCACATCCCCAATCTTGCCCTTAAACGCAGGGGTGTGGCCTTGCCTACCCTGCCCCCATTCCTACTGGCAGACATGCAGACATGGTAGTGACCATTTTGGAGTATATGGACAAAATAACACACTAGGAACGGCAGACCAGCAAGATGGCAGGAGCCTGGGTCCCTGATGCTGTGGAGGGGCTGGATGTAACATGAGATAAAAACACGTTTTTATCTTGCTCAAGCATTCTTCCTTTGGGTTTGTTACCCCTGGGTGATTCTGTAACTAACATAGTAACTCATCCCACTGTCCAAATGCCTTGTGGGTCAAAGGAAGCGCATCTGTGCCTCAAGACAAACGCTGTGTTGACTTCAGCTTTACACTATGGCCCCCCACACCCACCCCCGGAGAATTCTGTGAATTGCTGGTTTGGAGAGAAGGCCTAATTAGTATCCACAGCTCTTTGGAACTGATATTTCCCTGGAAAAACCTGGAAGAGAGGACACGGCCTCCTGCCACACAGAAGAATCTGGTTGCTGTGGCAAGTAGCCAAAGAAACTGGAGTATGGGGGCACGTCTTTGGGCTGCTCTAGATCAATCCTAGCAGCTGGGGGCATGATTTCTTCTTCAAGTTCTCCTCCCCCTGCTCTTCCTCCTCTTCTTTTTCCTTTTCCTCCTCTCTTCCCCTCTCTTTCCCCTTCTTCTTCCTCTGCTTCTCCACCCCTGCCTCTTTTTTTTTTTTTTTTTAGAATCAAGATTGCATTAAAGGGCCTAAGTTCTGAGCAGCTGTCTGTCGGAAGGTGCAGAAGGTTGAGGGTGGGAGACTATGGGAGCAGACTGTTTTCTTTTTCCCCAAGCTGAAGCCTCTAGTTGTGTTCTCTGTAGGAGGATCATGAAGAACCTGCTGGCCTAGAACACAACGATCTTGAGACAGTTTCTCATCTGTAAGAAGGAACTGAATTTATTCATCACTGTGTTGGGCATGAGAATGACCAGGGTGGACCAGGATGGAGTCTACTCTCAAAGAACTCGAGGTGAACATGAGAGACAGCGGGAGTACACCATGCGGGTTAAGATGTCATGGTGCGGATGTGCTCAAGGGATACAAGACACGGTGAGCAGTGTCAGAGGACACGTGATGGGTCTCTTGAAGGTTCCTGAACATGTGGTCTGTGCTCATAAGGATCCTGAGAGCACTGTGCTCACAGATAAAGCAAGCTTTTCCCTCTTTGCTGTCTTCAGTTATTGGTTTCTTCAGTCACTCCTAATTTATTGCATATCTTCTGGCTCCAGGGACCATGTTAGGCACTGAGGAAAGAATGATGAGATGCCCGGTCATGTCACCATGAAGTGACCAGCATGAAGGAAAGGCCAAGAGAATCACAGAGATGCCTACAGGACACTGTTGTTGAACTAAAACCAGCGGCCTCAACCCTTCCAATGACGTCTTATGTGTTGAATTCACTGATACAGGGATAGCCCATGCTTCGGAGGGTCTCATGTGGACAAATGGAATGTGAGTGGGTAAGTATCAAAGACTATGGCAAATGCCCTGGTGGATCTGGGGACATAGGGCAAGGCTGCTGTGCCAGACATTTCCAGAAGCACTCTCCACCCATCTCCAGCTGCTCTGGGTCTGGAAGGCTGACCAGGGAGATTTAGGATGTGTTTCCTTGTCCTCTGGCTCCCAGTGCGTTGGGCCGATGCAACTTTCTGCCAGGAGATCAGAGGGTGGGAGGAGAGTGAGATTGAGGTATCGACCCCCACCCCCATTTTCTCCTTGCATGAGCCACTCTTTGGAGTGGCTCCGCTTTCCTAGCAAAGGCCAGGGCTTTTGTGGGCAGCCCTCTTTGACAGCTGCAGGTGCAGCTCTCCCCAGGTTCTGGAACCTGCTTCCTCCTTTAGCCTTTTTTGACCTAGGGGTGGAACCTCTCTCTTCTGTGCTAGTCCCAGGTGCTTTGTCATCCTTTGTTGGCTTCTCTTAACCTTGTCCTTACTTTATAAGAGTCCTTTCATCAAACTGTCCTCTAGGTACCCCAATCGAGCGTGCCACCTGTCTCCTCTGGGACCTGACCTGGCAGTCCCTGATACATACTCTGCCCCATCCTGATGTTGGGCGTATCTCTACAATCACATAAATGCATACAAAATAGATGCTTTTACATCACCCTGTCATATATGATCCTCACAAGAACAATGCAATGAAAGAGAAAGGAAGCAGGGTGCTGGGACGAGCAGCTGCCGGAGATGCCACGGCTAGTTAGTGTAGTGAGTGCCGGGGCTGGTGTCTGACTTCACTGAGGGCAGGTCCTACACTGAGGAGGGGCGGCTCTCCTCTGTCTTGGGGCCCTCTCTGATGTGGGGACATGGTCAGCACAGCCTCCTGAGCTTTCGCTGCACCTGTTGCCCCACCCCCACCCCCCATTAGGCTGCAAAACGGGAAATGCTGTACCCAACCGCCGGCAACAGCCTTTTGTTCCACAGGAACGAAGCATGTTCTATGGGGAGCTGGGGGTTCCACTTCGATTTTCAGGCCCTACAAATAACGCTCTGCAGCACATTGTTTGCTAGAAATAACCCGGAGCTCAGCTCTTCCATGCTCCTTCCGCCACATGGAAAGAAACCGCAGCAACAATCGATGGGTTTTCTACGGTCTCAGACTGTCCCCTTGCTCTTATGGTACTGGTTTTATTTTGCTTATGCAATCCCAGCTGCGATTGTCAATACGCGCATTCCTGCCGCCCGGGCTCTGGCTGTAGCAACAATAACGAGACTGGGGGTGGGGGTGGCGATCTGCCACTCTCTTGCAAGGTTGCAATTTCTGGATGGAGGGAGGGTAGATGAGGGAGCAGAACGGAGGGAGGGAGGGAGAGATGGACTCCAGGAGGAGGGGGCAGAGAAAAGATGTGAGCAACTCCAGGTCGTCGCTCCGAGCAGACTTGAGTCTGGACACATCCATCTCTGAGCTCAGACTCTCCACATTCACCGACCAGACACCCTCGCCCCAGCTGTTCTTTGTCACCCCTTAAATCCTTTAAATACAGTCAGATAAAACCAGCGAGTCACAGGATAAATTAACATGTTGAAGCAATTACTGAGGCTTTATGATAATTCAAGTACAAGGGGCTTAAGCATCGGGTCTGGAGGAAAGAGAATGAACTTCTGAATCCCTCACGTTGTTTTTAAAAGTCTTAAAGTGAAAAGGAAATATTTTCCTGGTGGGGTGGGTTAGAGGTGAACGTTGTGCCGCCGACTAATTTGCATTTCCCAAGCTGGTCTGAAATTTCATTTCAATTCTTCAATCAAACGCATGTTTAGTAGCGAGAACCTTCGCATTCACATTGTGCACGTTCTTATTCATCTTCCTCTAGCTCACCTGAGCCGATGTCCAGAGTTATGATTCTCCTCGATATTCAGAGTTGGCCAATAGATTGTCCATGACACCAGGCAAGCCTAAAAATACCTCCGGATGTGTGAGTGAGTGTGGTGGGTGTGTGCCTGAATGTTGCTGGGACAAGTTGTTCACATCAGACAAGACCACAGTAGACACGCCGAATTCAGTCACCGTATTCCCATCTGTACAAGCTGCACTGTCCTAACAGAGAGGAAGAATGAAAAGTCAATTAGGATGGAATGGAGGGGCAAGTAGATTCTTGAGCCCCATCAAGTATGCGGCTACCTGAAGAGAAGTTATAGACACCGTGTGACTTAAAAATTAGCTAAGATCATAACCCAGGCAGACCAGGACTCTGTGATCATCCCACTCTTTGAGTTTTAAAAATTATGACACAGTGATTGTAAAAGTGGCTTTAGCCTAGATGTGGGCAAAAATCTGGTCAAATTATGGCTAACAGCCCTGGTCATAGAAACCTCAGCTAGTAGAGGGGAGCAAAAACCTGGGAAGGCAACCCCAAATTAGTTTAGAATGAAAAAATTGTTTCCTTAGAGCACAAGGGTGTCTTAACTCAGTGATTTTTTAAGTTAAAAATACAAATGTCTAAGAGAATCAAACCGATAGCATTGGTATTTTTGTATTAGGGAATTTTGTACGTATTTGCTATCTTAAGTTTGTAATGTTTAAGAGAATTTGCCTACTGCAGTAACAGTTCAGTCTTGTGATATTAGTTTAAATGTGAACCGAGTGATTCATTAGACTTGTGCTCTTAAATGGAAATCTTACTAAATTGTAAGACATACAGTTTTAGGATATTTAGGAGAATGTAGGGGTCACCATTTCATAAACTTAATTTATTAGATTTATAAGAATTTAAGTTTCGGGAAAGATTTTGTTTATCAGTCAAGTGAGGAACCTAAAAAGGAAATAGAACATATTCAATTTATAACCACAGTTTAAAATGTTTAAAAGAGTTTAATTAACCAAGTTTATAAATGGAACCGACCATAAATCAAAGTCTCCCTTAAAGTGACATTAAAATTTGTTAGACTTACACGTAGAAGAATGAGATATATAAGCTAAATGTACAAGCTGAGGGAAAGAATAGGTTTTAAAATTTGGCTCTTTAAGGATAAACAGTAGCATGTAAGTGGGTAAGAGCTTGGCTGCTGGAGCCAAATGGCCAGGGTTTAAAACCTAGCATTGCCGCTTAACTGCTGCATAATCCCAGGCAGTTAGATTAACTGGCCGTGCCTCAGTATCCTCGCCTGTAAAAGGGGAGTGCTGACATTAACGGAAGATTAACAGAGCACTAAATAAGGTAACAGATGTAACTTCTTAGAGTAGTTCCTGCCGTATAATAAGAACTCATTAAATGTTAGCATTCATTACTAATCAACAGAAAATCTTATTCCTAAAACCAAACTGGAAATAGTCTTTTGTGCATGCATAAGCCTACTCATAAGAACATCAAAGACCTCACAGTGACATACATGTCTACATAAGGTGCTTCTGACATACTTCGAAGAAGTGCCTTGAATAGTGAAAAATTCAGTCATTTAAGCTTTTTTTCTCTCCTTAGTTCTAAATACTGTACTTGACACTAAACTGCCTCACTTGTCTGGGCTGGCCAAATGCTGGAAGTGCCCATGCAGGTGGCCCACCTCCAGGCATGGCCCCAATCTTCTGTCTTGGTTTCAATGGCATCTCAGTTGTTCTGGCTCCTCGCTTCTGCATGGGTCCACAGGAACCCTATTAGTGGTCTTGCTGCCCTGGAGGCCGCCAAGGCCCTCTTCTCCCCTGCTGCCTCCAAATAACTCCATCTGAAGGGCACAGCTGCGGCTTCTGCCAGCTCCTGCTCAATGCACTCAGCAGCTGGAGCCATAAAGTGGCTGTGGCCCGAAATGCTCAGAGCAGTTTTTTCTTTCTCTCATGGTGGTTTCTCGCACTTCATGAACTCCATAGGTCTCTTCTCCTCTTCCCCTGAGCTCCAGCAGCCCCAGCTTGGCTGATGTTACATTTTTATAGTTGTAAATTGGTTGATTTGTGGGAAAGAGTGACGCTGGGAACCGTCTATTCTGCCATCTTGACCAGAACTACATATAATGTTAAGTGAGAAAAAAGATTACAATACAACTTGCATAACATTATTCAGTTTTTGTAACATACATCTGTGTGTGCGTAGCGTATGTGTATAAAGTCTTAAAGATGTACTCTAAAATACTTATGATAGTTTCTGCTGGATGATCAGGTTAAAGTGATTCCGATTCTTTTTCTGTCTACTTATGTGTATTTCCTATTTTTCTATGGTTATATTACTTTCATAACAAAAATATTTTAACAGAACCTCTTACAGATATATGTGGGCAAGATTATAATAATAGCTAATATCATTTTAGTACTTACTACATGCCAGGCACTTTCCAAATACGATCTCATTGAATCTTATTACAAACTTGTAAGGTAAATACTGTTATTAGTCTCATTATGCAGATAGGGAAACAGGGCACATCTGTAGCAGATTGTATTGTTGTCAAGTATTTGCTGCCCTTCTCCACCTTGTTGATGCCTGGCTTGTCTGTATGATTTGTTTTGGCTAATAAAATATGAGCAGGAGTATGCAATCTACTTCCGAGCAGAAACTTCAAGAGTCATTACATGATTCTGTCATTTCTCTTTTCATTGTGCTACGAGGTCAGCATGTCCCAGATAGGGGCTGCTTCTTCAACCTGGGTACCAGAGTAAAGACCTGGATACTGAGTGAGAAATAAAAGTTTTGCTTGTTTGTTTATGCTACTGAGATTTGATGGTTTGTTACTGCAGCATAATTTATACTGCAGCATAATTTAGCCTAGGCTGACTGACACAAAAGAGGTTAAGTAAGTTGCCCTTAATCACCCAACTATTAAGTGGATAAACTGGAAATGAAACCCAGTCAGCCTTGCACCAGAATCTGTCCTATTAACAACCTATATGTATGTATTTATTCTGTCTTTTGGCTGTGCTTTTTGCTCTTATGATTTTGAGGACCCTTGCACAGCTCTGTGGCACCTAGGCCCAATATTTTACACCTATCTTTAGTATCTTTACCCAAACCAGCATGTAGAATCATTCTAACCCTGAGCTCCAATCTTGAGCTTCAAATTTTGGCAAGTGTATTAGTCAAGGTTCTCCAGAGAAGCAAAACCAATAAGAAATATATAGCTACATATAGAAGGATATTTATTATACAAATGGGCTTACACAGTTATGCAGGCTGAGAATTCCCACAACCTGCTGTATGCAAGCTGGCAAATAGAAAAGCCAGTGGTATAATTCAGTCTGAATTGTAAGGCCTGAGAATCAGGGGGCCTGATGGTATAACTCCTGGTCTGAGCCTGAAAGCCCAAGAACTGGGAGCATTTGTATCCAAGGGCAAGAGAAGATGCATTCCCAGCTCAATCCAAGAGAGTGAATTTACCCTTCCTCCACCATTTTGTTCTATTCAGGCCCTCAATGGATTGGATGATGTCCATCCACATTGGTGAGAATGGTCTTCTATACTCAGTCTACCAATTCAAATATTTGCAGACAAATCTGGAAATAATGTTTTAGCAGCTATCTGGGCATTCCTTAGCCCAGTGAAGTTGACACATAAAATTAACTATCACAGCAAGAGACTACTTCTAACTAGCAACTGGATTTTAGAAGACTCCCCGTGACCCAGGGGACTTAGCACATGATTGCCCCTTTCTTGCTCCATGAGTTTTGAGATTCCATTCACTTTCTTTTTTTTTTTCTCCTTTTTGTCTTTTTTACTGACCGGTAATGGGATTGCAACCCTCAGTGTCGCGCCCATACCAGGGACCGGCAACGGGATCGCAACCCTCGGTGTTGCACCCGCACCGCGCTCAGCCAGTGAGCGGGAACCGGTCTCCACATAGGATCCGAACCCTCGGCAGGAGCGCCGCTGCGCTCCCAAGCGGCGCGCTCTCCAGTGCGCCACCGGGCCGGCCCTCCATTCACTTTCTTGAACTGTAAGGACTATGTGCAAATTTGAGACTCTTTGAAAACTGGGGAAATGAAATGGCAAGGAGAAGTTGGTAAAGAGAGTGGTAATTAAAGATTTTGGGCTGGAAGAAAGAAAGAAATTTTTAGTCTTGGAATTATTACATATAAAATTACTAAGAATGCAAATAGAGCTCATTAGTAGCACTTAGTGCAGCTCTGGAACAAGCCCTTTCAATGGCTGGATTCAACCAGAGTCCAATAAGAAGTTAAATAGGGCCGGCCCAGTGGCGCACTGGAGAGTGTGCCGCTTGGGAGTGCGGCGGCACTCCCGCCGAGGGTTTGGATCCCATGTGGAGACTGGTTCTGCTCACTGGTTGAGCGTGGTGCGGGCGCAACACTGAGGGTTGCGATCCCGTTACCGGTCAGTAAAAAGGACAAAAAGGAAAAAAAAAAAAAAAGAAGTTAAATAGTAACATATACAGTTCAGCAAAAATGGAATAGCCAGCTAGATAATCTCCCTCAATTCACATTCTTTACTAATATATAACTCTGTTTCCATCTTAGCCTTCTCCCATCCCTGCCCCTTAACACACACACACAAACAGACACATATATTCTATGATTTTATTATATTCAATCAATCTATTGTATTTAGAATTACAGTGTTATACAGCTAGACGAAATCTTGGGTATTGTCTTGGAACTGAGACCCAGAAATCATTGGTGACCTGCCTAGAGTCAAATTTGAGCTATTTACTTTTAGACCTCAGATGAGAGCTCAAGGTTTCATACTCCAGGGTTTTTTTCCAGTCTATCATATTGCATTGTTGGTTCAAGAGCACAATGAGCAAGGTTTTCTTTTGGGGGTGATGAAAATGCTTCGAATCTGTATGTGGTAGTTGCACAATGTAAATGTACTAGATGCCACTGAATTATACACTTGAAAATGATTAAATTTATATTATATGAATTTTACCTAAATAAAAAAAAATTTTTTAAGAATAAGTGAGAATTAATTATGTCTGAGCCCATTATTAATTGTACAAGAATAAGTCCACTTGAACATCGTTAATCCTAAGGCCAATATTATTAATTTAGTCCCCCA